>NC_056730.1:638006498-638306498 GCF_019279795.1 Protopterus annectens
AGTTTATGTCAGATGGTTGATGTTTTAAAAAGTCGACTCCTAAAAAGTTAAAACCTTATGGTCAACATTCTGAAATGTTGAATGTTTAGTAGGACAGAAAGACTGTTTTAGCAGAGATTGTAGTTCAGTGGGAATCGGGGAATTTATACTTTTCCCCACTATAGTGCAATCTCAGACTTGGAATATAGAATTAGCAGGGGGGCTATCTCCCCTGCAAAAACACAGTTTTGAGTGGGTTTTTTTTGTGCTTGATAGTTCAGAATTCTACCATATGGTCTTGACCTTTTAGGAGTCAACTTTCTCAAATGTCTGTCTTGTGATATAAAGCCATATATGTGTGTGTGTGTGTGTGTGTGTGTGTGTGTGTGTGTGTGTGTGTGTGTGTGTGTGTGTGTGTGTGTGTATGTATATATATATATATATATATATATATATATATATATATATATATATATATATATATATATATATATATATATATATATATATATATATATATATATATAGGTTTACTATTGTTTATTCGAACCGAAAAGCATTTTCCTTTCAAATAAACGAACGGTAATACAAAAGTGAAAAAAAATTGCGTACACAATGTCGAACCAAATGCTTGATGCATTTGACTCGACTTTGTTGTCAAAACCACCACATGATAGCTGTATGGGAGCTAATGTAAATCAAACTCCTATACAGCTATCACGTTTTTTCAGGGGGGCAAGCACCCTTGCTCCCCTCACACCCCCCCACTAATATATTCTAACTCCGGGATCGCACTATAATGGGGATGTGGATGAATTTCCACTCCCCACTGTACTGTGATCTCCATGCAGATAGTTGAATTCCACTTATGCTAATGCAGTTGTACATTCGCATAAGTGGAGTCGACTATCTTGTGCAAAAGTGCTTGTGCGTTCGACATTCTGTTTTTCGGCACACTGCAGCCGACAAAATGTCGTTCGCACAAACAATAGTAAACCATATATATATATATATATATATATATATATATATATATATATATAGAGAGAGAGAGAGAGAGATGCAAATATATTTTTTCATAACTATTTATTTAGTCACACTTTAGTTCTCTCTAATGTGATCCTTTGTATTTCTCTCTCTCTCGCCTTTTCAGTAACTGCATACACACACACACACACACACACACACACACACACACACACACACACACACACACACACACACACACATACACACACACACACACACACACTTACCTACACGCTATACATGCACACACGTGTATATTTAGTGTATATAGGTAGATAAGTAGGTAGGTAGATAGACAGACAGATAGACAGATGGACAGGTTTAATTATTGCAGAGTCCAAGAAACCATAATTCCTACCCTCAGAACACCAAGAATTTAAGTATGAATCGGGTGAATATGTACTATGAATCAGGTAAATACATGCTAATTTCTAGATAGTGTGGTCTCAAGAGTATTCCCTCCTCTGAGATACAGCAATCTCAGAATTAGAACATAAGACAACTGGGCTATGAAAAGCACAACACTTACACTCGGGCTGTATAATGGACAAAGCCCAGCTGTAATGTTTTTTAAGCATTTAGCAGCAATTTTTGAAGTGTGTTTTTGTTAAAATCAGACTTAAAAGTTTTGATGGTTCAAAACTCATGGCAACTTACACCTTTTAATTTTATGTATGTATGTATGTATGTATATTTTTATGTATTTATTTATTTATTTTTTGTTTGTTTATTGGGATAGGCTGACAAAGCCCCACCCTGTTCAGCAGTGGTCACAGTGAAAAGCCCCACAAAAAAGAGAAATAAATCTAAAGTCATATACTAATCAAATTAGATGAAAAATTAAATACATTAGTATAGTAGAATAGTAAGAAATTAACATAAAAGAAAAAACACATTTGTCCAGATTCATGAATGGCTACATGTTGTGCTGCTGTCATGTGTGCATCTCACCGTGATGCACACACAAAAGCATGCTGTTTTGTATTAATTAACGGCTCTATGGCAGAATATGCTAATGAAAGCATAACTAGCTAAATTACATGCTAATTAACCAATCCAAGATGGTGGAGCCATTCAGGAAACTATAAAGTAATCATGTACACTTGGTGTAGCTCTTTGCCATGAACTCCAAAACCTATTGTACTACAAGCACCATCATCACACTTAGAAAAAAACAGTGTTATTGACTGCTGTCCTCTAGCATGTGTAATAGGCTTAAATCTATACTTCTGCTGCTGCTGCTGATAGACCTTGATCGAGAAGAAGGGTGTTCAGACCCTGTTTAGCATATCATGGACTGCATGATATTGAAATGTTAGAGTGATACAGGGTTGATAGGGGAACACTACAGAAGCTCTGCAACCTCTGTCAACCTCACCTCAGACCCAGGGGAAAATTAAGGAGAACCTATACCAGTGGAAACAAAGATATGTCTACATTAAGGATATTAGCTACTGGTACATTCCAGAAACCCACAAGAGATATACTAGGGCTGTCACATGGCTCAGCCTTCAGAATATTGCACCAGTGGCTTAATGCTAGGCTAGAACATGCAAGGGGAGTACATCTATTTCCCTACACCCCAGAGGACAGAGAAAGAACAATGCAGAAATGTTATGGTGTAACACACTTCCCTGACATTTTGGAGGTCCATAGACTGCATTCACCTAGAAATAAAAGCCCCACCCGGTGAATAAGGAAGGACATACATCAGCATTAAGACTTTCCACTCAATCTGCTATCAGGTTGTCTGTAATGCCCGAGGAATCATACTCAATGTGTATGCTGGCAACCAAGGCCATAACTCAGACTATGTCACATTTCTCAACTTTATGCAATGTTTGATGTTCCACAAGGCCATCTACTAGGTGATGAAGGTTATGCACTGGAAACGTGGCTCATGACACCCAACAGAAATGCACACATACCTGCTGAAGAAGGATAGAACGATGCAAATGCTCAAATTAGAAACATCATAGAGTGTGTGTTTGTCATGCTAAAGACACAGTTCTGCTATCTAGACACATCAGGGAGTGTTCTGCAGTATGACCCAGGCACCTGCACAAAAATTCTCATAGTTTGTGCCATGTTGCATAATATCATCTTGAGGAAACAGCTATAACAGAGACAGCAAGGGTCAGGGCCATACATTCCTGGACTAGAGGCAGGGCCACCACCTCCAGCACATGCAGACAAGGATTCTGAGTGAGATTCTCCAGCTACAGACGGAATCAGAAGATGCAGGCATACACAATATGCCCTTGCTCTGACTAAGAGGTAAAGGACAGCACACACACACACACACACACACACACACACACACACACACACACACACACACACACACCAACTAAGAGGCATGGGTAGCACACACATTCACCAGTCAAAGAATACACATAAGAATCTAAGCACATACAAATAGTACAACTGATGTCAGCCAATGTCCACAAACTTTACTTCTTCATGGAATAACTGTATACTGATAGCATCAGACAGAGAGAGAAACATCCTTAAAGGATATGACTCGTACCTGCAGTAATGTCAAGCTAAGTGTGGAATCCGTAGTATAACAGATGTGTAAGAAGATAAAAGTGACTGATATACCTATGTACTGTTAGTCATAAATATACTTAACAAGAGCCTGTGCAAGGTGTCCACCAATGGCATTATTGGCTTATAGTAATGATATGTGCAATTTTCAGCTATTCATTGTACAAAATAACTGACATCACGCTGGTCACTAAGCCACTGTACACAAACCAGTCAACAAGACAATTATATCAACAGTTTCACAACCAGAGCAATAAGGAGGAGTGCAATATCACTGATTTGAATGTATGAATTTACAATACTAACAGAATATATCATTACAAAATGGGCACATACAAAAGCATGAAAATAAGTAAATAAAAATAAAAATGTACCAACCATTCACAGCTGTAACTTAAAACAAGAAATAGTTTATTCCACCAAGTAAAATTAGATTAACGCTTTCATGCAGTTGTCTGCACTTCATCAGACCATACAAAGCATAAAAAATAAGGCCCTCTTATATAACAAAATAAAAACAATCAACCAATAAAAAAATGTAACTAATGAGGCAATATCCTAGCCTTCAGAACAGGTTTTAAAGAGACAGATGCATTAAGTCCTGGTTGTCTATGGCAGATAACAGAAGATACAACTGCTACTTCAGATTCCTTGTGCAGAATAAAGGATACGGTGCAGCTCGAACATATAAACCCACGTTTATTGATGCAATCCACAAGATGCTAATACAGGTTAAGCGCTTTCATCCGTTTTACATACAGACTTCTTCAGAACCAATGTATTCTTCATTATCTTTCATTATATAGGCGTTTTGGCACCAAATTCAAATAAATTAAAATGTTGCCTTTAAAGAGACATCCATTAAAAGTCCTAAAACATATATATGCTACATTGTATGTTTAATATCTCTAAAACATATTTAAGCATATATAAACTGTATACTATGCTTATTTAGTAATAAAAATTATTATAAAATTTAATGTAAAAATTATATATTATAAAATGTATATATTATAAAAAAATGTATACAATAATGTTCTAAAAAATATATATATTAATTGTGTACAATAATATGATGATAAAACTTGATGATGATGTTTGTTGTATCCATAAGTTGACTAAATATGCACGGCAATCACATGCAATTGTATTAGTGTAAAAATATAAAAATATAATTGGTGAATCGATCAATGTATTAATTTATACCATTAAAAACCAAAGATATATGAATATAACTAGAATGAATAAATACATTCATGACTATTCATAGTCTGAATGTCATATATTGTGTAATGTATTCATATTCATAATATATACAACCAACTGCATTATGTATATATATCACAACTTTAGTTAATCGAGTATAAGAAATGGTTTAATGCTGATGCTTTCATTTATTCCTGGATAATTCGTTGCATCTGTGAATATTTGCCACTTACTTTCCATCTTGGCTAAATATACTTTCCAATTGCCCCCACATACACTACTTTCTACTTGTTCTAAAATAGTAAATTTGAAATGGTGTTGATTCCCTTTGTTCATAATATGTTTGGACAAGGCATTTTTGACATCTTTTTTCTGAATTTTGTAGTAATGTTCACATATTCTTTTTTTAAACATCCACTCAGTCTTGCCTATGTAAAATGCAGGACATACAACACATTTAGCTAAGTAAACCACTTGTCTAGTGTTGCAATTCCCTACCTTGCTTTTTATATGTGTCTTGTTAATACTGTCCAACTTAAAACTAACCTCTTCATTTATATATTTGCACTGGTTGCATGAGCCACATCTTGATGTTCCCTTTGTATAAGACTTATGTTTTACCATATGTGTAGTCTTCTCAAGTAACTTCTTAATATTAGGGGCTGTTTTGTATACGCATTTGGGGTGGTTACCCAACATAATACCTATACTATCTATGATGGTAATCAAATCCCAATGTCTATTCAAAATTTCTTTGACTTGATTGGCATATGGTGTGTACATAATGACACACACTTTGTTAAATAGTTCTGATGTAGTTCCCATCCTTCCAGATTCTATATCTCTTTCCTTAAACATACCCAACAGTGGTGTATATTTGTTCCCCCATTGTTGTCTCACATAGTCTGTTACATCTTTTAACATGGATACAGGATATCCTCTACTTCTAAACATATTAAAAATTAAATCTATTTGTTCTTCCATAGAATCTTTACTAGAAGACATACGTGCTGCCCGAATATTGTCCTTTAACAATATTCCTAAAAATGTGCGGGGGATGGCAACTGCTAAACTCTATGTAATCATTGGAAAAGGTGGTTTTCCTGTATATTTTTGATGCAAAACCATTTCCAGTGTGACTTATATAAGTATCCAGATATTCAATACCTACATAATTGATTTTATGGGTAAATTTCAGAAAATCGGTCGTCATATTTATATAGTTAATAAACAAATTAATTTGTTCTTGTGTACCATTCCATAATATGAACAAGTCATCTAAATATCTGACATAAAGGGCTATATATTGGTAAAATTCGCTTGGGAATATATAATTAACCTCCCACTCTAGCATTACCATATTTGCAAAAATTGGGGCACAAGAGGCCCCCATGGCAACACCTCTATTCTGTCTAAAAAATTCACCTTGGTATTGAATGTAATTATGATCTAATACCAAACTCATCATGTCCGCAATTAAATTGATTTTATCCCAGGTTAGTTTGGAAACTTTTCTCAAACTGTTACAAAAGTATTCCAAACCTGTATCCTTTGGTATGCATGAGAATAAATCAATGACATCAACTGTCAAAAAAATGAGTCCTTCTTTCCAAATGTCGCTAGATAGTTTGCCTAAAAAATTCCAGGAGTCCTTGATAAGATGTGGAATATTATCATATACATGTTTAGTCCATCTATCAATGGTCACACCTATATTGTAAGTCTTGGACCTAGATCCTGAAATAATGGGTCTAAACGGTGGATTTTCCATACACTTATGAATTTTAGGTATACCTATTATGTTGGCCACAATGGGAAATTCTACTTTAATAAATTCATAAATATCTTTAGTAATTCTGTTGTCAATCAGATATTCTTCAATGGCTAGGTCTATTCTTTTATAGCCTATATTTACTTGATTTAAAGAAATAGCTTCATAATTGCCTGATGTATGTAATATGTTGAATATCTGAACATTGTAATCAAAGCTGTTGTATATAGCTATACCTCCACCTTTGTCTGGTTTCATAATTATAATGTCTTTATTATTGATAAGTGATGCTAAACATATCCGTTCATTCTTTGTAAGATTATCATCCTTTGTTTTTTTATAACCATAATTTTCTTTGACTTTCTTGTGTAGCCAATATATCTCTTTACATGTCATTTTTTCAAAGTTGGCTACTTGCATATTTGAAACTGGGATATAAGAGCTTTTTCTTTTTAGATTGTTTGATGTACCATATTCCACCGTTACCTCTGATTGTCCAAATTGTAATGCTAGGTTTAACCTTCTACAATATAATTTTATTTCTTTGATGGTGTCAATCAAATTGAAAGTATAAGTGGGTATATACTTCATCCCTTTACTGAACAAGGTAAAGAATTTGTGACTAATTTCATAATCTGTGTAATTGTAGACATTGAATCCATTATGAGTATATAAGATCGTTCTTGCTCCATTGTCTACTATATTAGTCCTATTGTGTTCACTTTCATCTCTTCCTTCACTATGTAGTGCATCAACCCTATTGCTACTATCTAAGTTGAATTCTAACATAGTAGAAGGGTGGGAAGAGGGATGGATGGTCATAATTTGTTCAGTTGTAATATCAAACTCATAACTGTACTGAGGTTGTATATGGGTGGTGTCCTCATATTCATTCTTGTCTATATTTCTTCCTTGCTTATAAATCTGGCCATTATTGGCTTCCTTTCCTGTGAAGCAATGGAGTTTAAAAGCCGGATAACTACACTTGCTATTGTGGTGAAGGTCTGTCAAAGTCCTGTGTATCCTATGTATCCCTAGTATCTGTTCTTCTGTTTCGGTGCTGGAAAAAATCTTCCCCCTTGAAAATTTGAATCTCCTTCAGTTGTACTACCTCTATTTCTTGTATACGGTAGCTTGTCCTTCTCCTTGACTGTTTTGTCCTTGGGCCAAATGTATACTCTTTTGTTCTTATATAAATCAATGTCACGCTCTATTTTCCTTAATTTCCTATTGTATATATTCTTGGCCTTATTCTCTGCTATATTAAATTGTTTGAAATAATATTCTTTCCATTGTTCAAATGTAGTGTCTCTAAGTATTTCATTGTTTAGAGTCTCTATTTCTTTTAAAATCCTGGATAATTTCTCATTATATTTCATAAGTAGTTTCATGAATGTACATCCAAAACCATCAAACATGTTGTTAAATTCTGTAATCATTTCTAAATTGTACTCTCTTCCCAGTGGGAGTTTAAAAAATCTTAAACCCTTTGGTATAATATGTATTGCTAAACATTTAGCCAAGTAAGCATTGTCTATTTTTATACTTTTCACATAAAACAATTTTTTACCTAATATTTGTATTTTGTCTCTCATGGAATCAATAACATTTTGTGAATGCTTTCTATTATAACCTTCCCCTTCATTAACATTTGAATTAATAAAATCATATTCGTTACATAAAAAATTCTCCATAGCATCATCTTGACAATTTATATTAGTATTTTGTTTATGTCCCAAAGTAGATAGTCCGTTTGTGACTGATGCTTTATATTTGCTGAATGGACTAGATACATTTTTATTAAACACAGTACCTTTATTATGATAAGTTGAATCCTTTGTTATTGCTGAGTATGTTTTCACTGGTTGTCGATCTTTCGGTCTTGTTCCCACCCGCTGGGCTTCATCTTTTAGATGAAATAAATCTAAAGTCAAAGGTAAATTCTGCTTCAGGCGAAGTAATGGAATCTAAATTTTTGTTGTTAACTAATGCCAACGAATCCTGTGCAACTTGCTTCTCACCATGCGATGTGCTCTTTTGGCCATTCGGTATGTCCCCTTGAGAGCTGGTATCCAACCCCAATGAATGGCACCGTTGTGTAGAAGGGGAAAGCTCCGTTGCTGCTGCCAGTATATTGGCACTAGCTGAATGCTCCGTAACTGCCTCTGATAACATGCAGCAACGAGCAGCTGTAGGAGAATGTACCTTTGCTACTGCTGTTGATTTAACGGTACAGGAATGCTCCGCGTTAGTCTCTGTTGAATATTTACTGATTAACCGGCTAACCAGATCGGTTAATTTTGTGACTTCAGATTTCAGTGAAGTAACATCCTTATGCAGTTCATTAATTTCCTCACTGTTCCATAAAGCTTGCAAACCATTCGATGTGTCTGCCATCAGGAATAAAATTACAACAAAAGCCAGATAACAGAAGATACAACTGCTACTTCAGATTCCTTGTGCAGAATAAAGGATACGGTGCAGCTCGAACATATAAACCCATGTTTATTGATGCAATCCACAAGATGCTAATACAGCTAATACAGGTTAAGCGCTTTCATCCGTTTTACATACAGACTTCTTCAGAACCAATGTATTCTTCATTATCTTTCATTATATAGGCGTTTTGGCGCCAAATCCAAATAAATTAAAATGTTGCCTTTAAAGAGACATCTATTAAAAGTCCTAAAACATATATATGCTACATTGTATGTTTAATATCTCTAAAATATATTTAAGCATATATAAACTGTATACTATGCTTATTTAGTAATAAAAATTATTATAAAATTTAATGTAAAAATTATATATTATAAAATGTATATATTATAAAAAAATGTATACAATAGTTTTAAAAAAATATATATATTAATTGTGTACAATAATATGATGATAAAACTTGTACAAATTGATGTTTGTTGTATCCATAAGTTGACTAAATATGCACGGCAATCACATGCAATTGTATTAGTGTAAAAATATAAAAATATAATTGGTGAATCGATCAATGTATTAATTTATACCATTAAAAACCAAAGATATATGAATATAACTAGAATGAATAAATACATTCATTCACCAGTGTCTTAATGCTAGGCTAGAACATGCAAGGGAGTACATCTATTTTCCCTACACCCCAGAGGACAGAGAAAGAACAATGCAGAAATGTTATGGTGTAACACACTTCCCTGACATTTTGGAGGTCCATAGACTGCATTCACCTAGAAATAAAAGCCCCACCCAGAGAATAAGGAAGGACATACATCAGCATTAAGACTTTCCACTCAATCTGCTATCAGGTTGTCTGTAATGCCCGAGGAATCATACTCAATGTGTATGCTGGCAACCAAGGCCATAACTCAGACTATGTCACATTTCTCAACTTTATGCAATGTTTGATGTTCCACAAGGCCATCTACTAGGTGATGAAGGTTATGCACTGGAAACGTGGCTCATGACACCCAACAGAAATGCACACATACCTGCTGAAGAAGGATAGAACGATGCACATGCTCAAATTAGAAACATCATAGAGTGTGTGTTTGTCATGCTAAAGACACAGTTCTGCTATCTAGACACATCAGGGAGTGTTCTGCAGTATGACCCAGGCACCTGCACAAAAATTCTCATAGTTTGTGCCATGTTGCATAATATCATCTTGAGGAAACAGCTATAACAGAGACAGCAAGGGTCAGGGCCATACATTCCTGGACTAGAGGCAGGGCCACCACCTCCAGCACATGCAGACAAGGATTCTGAGTGAGATTCTCCAGCTACAGACGGAATCAGAAGATGCAGGCATACACAATATGCCCTTGCTCTGACTAAGAGGTAAAGGACAGCACACACACACACACACACACACACACACACACACACACACACACACACACACACACACACACACACACACACACACACACACACACACCAACTAAGAGGCAAGGGTAGCACACACATTCACCAGTCAAAGAATACACATAAGAATCTAAGCACATACAAATAGTACAACTGATGTCAGCCAATGTCCACAAACTTTACTTCTTCATGGAATAACTGTATACTGATAGCATCAGACAGAGAGAGAAACATCCTTAAAGGATATGACTCGTACCTGCAGTAATGTCAAGCTAAGTGTGGAATCCGTAGTATAACAGATGTGTAAGAAGATAAAAGTGACTGATATACCTATGTACTGTTAGTCATAAATATACTTAACAAGAGCCTGTGCAAGGTGTCCACCAATGGCATTATTGGCTTATAGTAATGATATGTGCAATTTTCAGCTATTCATTGTACAAAATAACTGACATCACGCTGGTCACTAAGCCACTGTACACAAACCAGTCAACAAGACAATTATATCAACAGTTTCACAACCAGAGCAATAAGGAGGAGTGCAATATCACTGATTTGAATGTATGAATTTACAATACTAACAGAATATATCATTACAAAATGGGCACATACAAAAGCATGAAAATAAGTAAATAAAAATAAAAATGTACCAACCATTCACAGCTGTAACTTAAAACAAGAAATAGTTTATTCCACCAAGTAAAATTAGATTAACGCTTTCATGCAGTTGTCTGCACTTCATCAGACCATACAAAGCATAAAAAATAAGGCCCTCTTATATAACAAAATAAAAACAATCAACCAATAAACAAATGTAACTAATGAGGCAATATCCTAGCCTTCAGAACAGGTTTTAAAGAGACAGATGCATTAAGTCCTGGTTGTCTATGGGCTTGCATAGAAATAATCCATCTCAGTTCCATCAATTTGAATTGATTCACTAGGTCACCACCTCTAAGGGTGACATTCAACTTTTGCAATACCAAAAATCCAAAACTGTGAGTTGTAAATTCATTAATATGCTTAGCTAGAACATTAACAGTGTCACATGTACGGAAGGCCCTTACATGTTCCAAAATCCACTCTTTAATGAGCGATTTGTTTTTCCTGTATAAAAAGAACTACAGAATTTACATACAGCCAAATAAACCATATTCTCAGATGTGCAATCTGCATACAATTTGGATATAAAACTTTACCTGTCATTGGATGTACAAACATTTTTTCAGTAGAAATAAACTTATAACAAGCAAATGTTCATTCCTATTAGAAAGCAAATTTTGTTTAGGATTGGGATAACATACAAGTCTCTTCAAAGATAGAGAGTTCTTAAAAGAGAAACAAGGTGCGGATCTACCACACCTTTAACAGATTCATCAGTCATCAATACTGCCCAGTTTTTCTGGACAATATTGCAAATCCTACCTATATCACGAGTATAAGTTAATTTAGTACTACCATTAAAATTAATCTGTCCATTCACTTTTGTTCCATTCCTTGTAGAAAAGTAGGGTTTAGCTACACCTTCCCTTTCATTCCTGGCATAAGTCAAGCTATCAAGAATATCTCTACCAGTATATAGCCCCTTGCTTTCAAATGTGAACCCAAGGAGTCCAAAGCTTGTGTGAAGGATACATTATAGGTAGAACTAGAATAGAATAGGTAGAAAGCCCAGACCAAAGTATCACCATCAGATACCTAGCAGTAATTGGTCAGAACCCTGTGCATCCTCCCTTTACAAGGATTCTGAACCCTGCGTACCCAGATGGCTCGACAACCAATGTATGTTTAAAATTTATAAGCTCCAATTGTAACCTATTGCTTGTTAAATGGCTACTTGCACATCCCACAGATCGTTTCTACCAACCTTTTCCCTACTGCTCAACTGACTGCCTTTTTAGCCATTTCACCATCCTTTCCTGCCACTAATTTCACTGCCCACTGTAGTTTTTACTCATTTTGTGTCATGTTACAAGCCCAATAGGACTTTCTGAAGCAGCAAGACTTGTTTAAACTATATAGCCCCAGTTAACTATGAAAATCAGACCTGTAAAATAAGGAACCGACTAATTGTCTCTATTGCTTACTTGCTCAGTCAAGATCCTTGGCTCAGGATATGCTCCTTCTTAGGCTAATGTAATATCTCCAACTGAGACCAGTTTTGCATAGCCACACAGCAACTCCCATGAGCCTCTGCGGCATTCAAAATTCCCTACTTGGCACCCTACGCCATCTTTATTCCTTTCTCTCTCCCTCTGAACTCCAGAATGCTCGCTGGTGATGTGCAAGTGCCGTGAATAGGTACTGTTTTGTTTTTATTGTATGGTACAACAGTGCCGATCTGCCTAAGACTGCTAAGTGCTAATAATACACTAACTCTTCTTCCTGTCTGTAGAAATTGTTATAAATCAGCTGTACTAGTAAGACTGTACTGATTGTATTTCAGCTACTTGTTTTCTCAGCTGCTATGATAATCGCAGTTATGAACAGGCTAGCAATTGTTATAGAGCAGCTGTGCTTGTAAGATTGTACTAATTCTAAGTCTGCTGTTTGATTCTTTAGCTGTTACGAGCAAAGAAAGTATACACAGGCTGGTTTAACGGCTACTGATAGTGTTGTTAGTTCCATCATTGCATAGATCTTTACTTTTAGTATGAACGCTAAACAGGATGTGATAAATGGCAACCACATGAGTTGCTATCACTGATAAGTAGGGTTTTTTTACATCTGTCTGTCTCTATTCTTATTTGTAGAAAAGACACAAACGGCCAGCATATATAGTCCAATGCTTTATTTAACAGAAAACCAGGAACATAAAAATGTCCCAACCATAACTTCAACCTCAAACCGGTTTCGGCAATATGCCTTCTTCAGTGAGTAAAAAACATGCATAAACCTGAACATCATAATTATTTATATCCTACATCAGTCAGCCTTAGCCAATGGTATCATCCAACCCCTTTAATGCATATTCATGAGCCCAAAAAAACTGCTAACAAGAGCTAATACAGTCATATATATACCAAAGGTAATAAACAAATATAATTGAAAATGCAAAAAGTATTTACAAATATGGATGTAGATACCATGAGTGCGCGTCTTAAGATAATAATGATCAAATCATAATAATGAAAACAGAATAATAAAAATAAACAAAAAATGTCATATAAATGCCATACAAACATGATTCAACCTAGTCTAAACCCTGTCCACTAAACATAGAACAATGTATATACCATTCAAATTTAACAACCCAATCACTCCATATAAACATATATGTACATATATATATATGTACCATATTACTAAAGGAAAACCACATTGATAGTCAAAAAATATATATAGTGTGATAATTCAATTATAAATAAAACCCATTTATACCCTGAAAATTAAATGGAGCTACTCATAGCCTTGTACCTATAGGACAAAAAGCTAAATGAAAAAATATTCATTATAAATGGTCATTTATACCAGGAGAACAAAGCTCCAAGATGAATAATCCAATATTTCTCTTTAAAGCTTAGTGCATTCTGCCATCCCTGTTGATGGCTTCTATCCCCTATAATCCTGTCAATGACAGTGAACATGAACCTGGCTGAAGGATGTTTTAGTGTATGTTGAAACAGTGTATTAGTTGGCTTTTTGTTTAGGTATGTCACTCCTATGTTCCCTATTCTAATACATAGTGAACGTGAAGTTTTGCCTACATAAAAGGCTGAGCACTGGCATGTCGCTAAGTATATCACCCAACTGCTAGAACAATTCCCAAAAATTCTCAGATCATACACTTTACTAGTATTGGCACTAGTAAATTGTTTGGTTTTGTTTACCTGAATACACGATATACAATGCCCACACGGAAAGGTGCCCAAAAGCTCATCCCCCATAACGGTGAGTTGTTTATATTTTGCTCCTCCACTATCCTGATGTTTATAATGTGAAAAAAGAGAACCCAATGTTCTACCCCTTCTATAGGAAAATTGGCATTTGTCACCCAATCTCTCTCTTAAAAAATCATTGGCCAATAGAATATTCCAGTTGTCATTGAGAACCTTCCTAATAACCTGATGATTCCTCCCATATGTGGTTATAAATCTCAAAGTAGAATCGTGGATAGTAGGTGAGTGGTCCCTATATTCCAGCAATTGACTTCTCTGCTGTTGACCCGACCAATTCCTAGCAGATAAAATATCAAATGGACGATATCCCCTTTCTAAAAATCTATTAGTTAGATCAATGGTTGCATCCTGATAATCCCTAACAGAGGAACTGATGCGTTTGATCCTCAAAAATTGGGATTTGGGAATATTTCGGATGGTGTGGCGTGGATGCATACTAGATGCATGGAGTAACGTATTATATTGTGGGTATTTACGGTGAATCTTAGTACCAAGAGTATTGTCAGTATTTCTATAAACAGTAACATCAAGGAAGTCAATCTGATTCAAGTTGGATGTAACCGTAAATTCAATTCCCCATACGTTACTGTTAAGATATTCCATGAATTCACGTAAATACCCTAAATCCGCACACCACACCATCCAGCAGTCGTCCAAGTACCTGCGCCATATGTCCATTTCTACCATGTAGATATTATGTGATGGATTATAAATAAGGCATTCCTCCAGGTAGGCCATGAACAGGTCAGATTAAATGGGTGCAAAAGAAGCTCCCATAGCCATCCCCTGGAGTTGCCAATAACAATCCCCTTGAAAATACAGAATGTTTTTATTCAGTACATGTTCGGACATACAGATGATTAATGTATTGAAACCTGGTGGGTATAGGTTGGCTTTCTCTAACCAAAATTGTAAAGCTTGCAAGCCTGCCCAATGTGGTATGCTGGTGTAAAGGGATTTAACATCCAGTGTGCACAATAACCACTGTGATTCAATTTGTGTATCCTGGATAATTTGTAAGACTACGCAATTCTTACCACCAGGTTTCAATACATTAATCATCTGTATGTCCGAACATGTACTGAATAAAAACATTCTGTATTTTCAAGGAGAATGTTATTGGCAACTCCAGGGGACGGCTATGGGAGCTTCTTTTGCACCCATTTACGCTGACCTGTTCATGGCCTATCTGGAGGAATGCCTTATTTATAATCCATCACATAATATCTACATGGTGGAAATGGACATATGGCGCAGGTACTTGGATGACTGCTGGATGGTGTGGCGTGCGGATTTAGGGTATTTACGTGAATTCATGGAATATCTTAACAGTAACGTATGGGGAATTGAATTTACGGTTACATCCAACTTGAATCAGATTGACTTCCTTGATGTTACTGTTTATAGAAATACTGACAATACTCTTGGTGCTAAGATTCACCGTAAATACCCACAATATAATACGTTACTCCATGCATCTAGTATGCATCCACGCCACACCGTCTGAAATATTCCCAAATCCCAATTTTTGAGGATCAAACGCATCAGTTCCTCTGTTAGGGATTATCAGGATGCCACCATTGATCTAACTAATAGATTTTTAGAAAGGGGATATCGTCCATTTGATATATTATCTGCTAGGAATTGATCGGGTCAACAGCAGAGAAGTCAATTGCTGGAATATAGGGACCACTCACCTACTATCCACGATTCTACTTTGAGATTTATAACCACATATGGGAGGAATCATCAGGTTATTAGGAAGGTTCTCAATGACAACTGGAATATTCTATTGGCCAATGATTTTTTAAGAGAGAGATTGGGTGACAAATGCCAATTTTCCTATAGAAGGGGTAGAACATTGGGTTCTCTTTTTTCACATTATAAACATCAGGATAGTGGAGGAGCAAAATATAAACAACTCACCATTATGGGGGATGAGCTTTTGGGCACCTTTCCGTGTGGGCATTGTATATCGTGTATTCAGGTAAACAAAACCAAACAATTTACTAGTGCCAATACTAGTAAAGTGTATGATCTGAGAATTTTTGGGAATTGTTCTAGCAGTTGGGTGATATACTTAGCGACATGCCAGTGCTCAGCCTTTTATGTAGGCAAAACTTCACGTTCACTATGTATTAGAATAGGGGAACATAGGAGTGACATACGAAACAAAAAGCCAACTAATGCACTGTTTCAACATACACTAAAACATCCTTCAGCCAGGTTCATGTTCACTGTCATTGACAGAATTATAGGGGATAGAAGCCATCAACAGGGATGGCAGAATGCACTAAGCTTTAAAGAGAAATATTGGATTATTCATCTTGGAGCTTTGTTCTCTCCTGGTATAAATGACCATTTATAATGAATATTTTTTCATTTAGCTTTTTGTCCTATAGGTACAAGGCTATGAGTAGCTCCATTTAATTTTCAGGGTATAAATGGGTTTTATTTATAATTGAATTATCACACTATATATATTTTTTGACTATCAATGTGGTTTTCCTTTTGTAATATGGTACATATATATATATGTACATATATGTTTATATGGAGTGATTGGGTTGTTAAATTTGAATGGTATATACATTGTTCTATGTTTAGTGGACAGGGTTTAGACTAGGTTGAATCATGTTTGTATGGCATTTATATAACATTTTTTGTTTATTTTTATTATTATGTTTTCATTATTATGATTTGATCATTATTATCTTAAGACGCGCACTCATGGTATCTACATCCATATTTGTAAATACTTTTTGCATTTTCAATTATATTTGTTTATTACCTTTGGTATATATATGACTGTATTAGCTCTTGTTAGCAGTTTTTTTGGGCTCATGAATATGCATTAAAGGGGTTGGATGATACCATTGGCTAAGGCTGACTGATGTAGGATATAAATAATTATGATGTTCAGGTTTATGCATGTTTTTTACTAACTGAAGAAGGCATATTGCCGAAACCGGTTTGAGGTTGAAGTTATGGTTGGGACATTTTTATGTTCCTGGTTTTCTGTTAAATAAAGCGTTGGACTATATATGCTGGCCGTTTGTGTCTTTTCTACTAATGGTTTGGCCGTGCAAGCTGTACGTGTGAGGCGTGGTGTTTTTCTATTCTTATTTGTCCCTTACTACTCGTATAGAATGACTCTCCCAAATGGAATGGTAGCCTGCTAACCAACCTGATAAGGTCTAACTTAATTAATGTGTGTGAATGTAAGAACTGACAAACATGGTTCCTGTATCTATATTTTGTAGATGAGCACTGTACCTGTATTAGTAGTTGAGCAAATTAATTACCACTCTGAACTGTTAAAAGTGCATTGCCATATTAGCGGTTGAGCGAGGATATTACCGCTTGTGTTACTGAAATGTTTTAGTTACACAGCTTCACATAGTGATGACTAAATGCAACAATGTGTATATAGTAAAACATTAGGCCACTACCTTGACTACCAATTACTCCACCTACTCTAACAACACTCCCTAATATTATAAACAATGTTACCCTCACCACTTAATCACATAATAAAACACCTACTCTGTACAGTCTCAGTTTCTATCCTGCTTCTACTCTCAGCCTTAATCAACTATCATATCCACCTTCACTACAACCTAATCCCCCCCAGCAGACCTCTACCCATAGATATCACTCGACCCCACCAAACTTCCAATCAGCACCATACCTCTTCAAATCTTCCCACACAGACTACCATCTAGTATGCAAGTTACTGCTACTTAGCAACAACTCTCACTACTCTCTAAAACACATTAGAATTATCTCAAGCTTAATAAACTCTATCTACATCTGCTTAAAAAACTTACATGTTGTGGTGACATACACCCTAACCCAAGTACAGACACACCATTCACCCCAGACCTCAATCAGTTCATGCCTCTACTCCAAAGACAAAAAAACTCTCTCCTTGTTATTAACCTAAATCTGAGAAGTATTCTTAATAAGGTCCATGACCTTCATTCCTTACTAGCCCTGTTTAAACCAGATATTGCCTTACTAACTGAGACATGGCTAAAACCAGAAAACCAAAATAATGAGATTACATCTCCAGGGTATAATATCATTCCTAAAGATAGAGCAGGCAAAATGGGTGGGGAGTAGCTATAATGTTCAAAACCCACATCATCCTTGAACAACTTGATATTAACATTCCAGACTTTAACAATACTGAACTCATTATTGCCAAGTTAAAACTGAACCCCAAAAAAACATATAAAAATCATTGGCTCCTACACCCCCCCCCCCCCAGGGAACAATATTACAGTCATGAAAAACCTACTAGAATGGATCTCAACCTCCCTGCCTCAGGAAAATATCCTGCTAGGTGACTTTAACATTGATTGGCTTAACTGTTCTACCCACAATCCATCGACCCACATTAACCTCCATGGGTTTACCCAACTTATCACATCTCCAACCAGGAAAGACAAAAAATCCAAATGTCAGTCCATATTGACTGGATTCTTACATCCCACCCCTCCCTCACATCCCAAGCTGGCAGTCTGCCAGACATACTCAGTGACCACCAACCAACCTACCTTCTGAGAACCAAAACTTCCCATATAAGCAAGGTAACACTAAGCGACGTCAGGAACAAAAACAACTTTAACCCTAATGACTTTATCCATGACTTAAAATGGTGCAATTGGACTCCTCTAAAATAATTATCCCTTAAAGATGCTGTAAAATGCTTTAATACAACTTTCTTACAAATATTAAACCATCGTACTCCCTCTAGAACCACTATAATAAAAGCTAACTATGCCCCCTGGCTTACTAAACCTACCAGATCTTTTCTGAAAAAAAGAGACAGAGCATGGGTGCAGTTCCACAAAAACAAAACCCAAGCAGCAAAACAAAACTACTTAGAACTTCATAACAAAGCCAAAAAGCTCATTAAAGTAGACAAAATTGTGTTCTTATTACATTGTCTAAGTTTTACAACTTCAAATGTTATATGGTCAAAACCATATGTTTGAAGTTGTAAAACTTTGAAAATGTTGGAAAAAAAAAAAAAAAGAAAAAACTTACTGAACTGTTGTAAGCCCCCCCTGCACCCCCACACCCCCCGCTCTTTAACTATACCAACTCTGAGTCCGCACTACAATTATGTACAGTGCGGAAAGGGAAGATTTCCCTTTACTATACTGTAGTGCAATCTCAGAGTTGGTATATTTAAAGAGCGGGAGGTGGGTGGTGCTTACAACCATTAGGAAAGTTTTTTTCTTTTTTTCTTTTCTTTTTTTAAATATTCAAAGGTGTAATATATGGGTTTGAACATATGATGTTTGAAGTTGTAAAACTTTGATAAGGTAATAGGAACCCGACAAAATCAGCTATTACCAAAATTTAAAGGAAAAACATGCTAAAAATCCTCAGAGATTCTTGGCTGTAATAAACTCTATACTACAACCAGGGGAAAACTGCTACCTCTACACATAGAACAGGAAACAACCAAGATAATACCCCCACTCAGTTTAACAAATACTTTACCAAAACAATCCAGGCCCTACCTTATAACCAAATTAATGCCAGACACCCTACCCCAACAACCACACAAACTAGCATTGAAACACAAGATAATATCATCCACTTTACTTTTCAGACAGTATCTATCAAACAATTCTAAAACTCTTTCAGAAATTTAAACCAAATACCTTGGCCACTGATAATCTACCAACAGAATACCTCCAGATAGCAACAGTAGCTATAGCCTATCCTGTTGCAATACTTATTAATAGATCTATGTCAGAGTTTAAAGTACCCTCTATATGGAAAAACTCCCATATCATACCACTACACAAAGGAGGCAGCTCCTTAGAAATCAATAACTATCATCCTATTGCTATTTTATCTCCCTTATCAAAAATACTAGAAAGAGTCATACACACTCAGCTCATGGATTGCCTTCAAAAAAAAAAAACAGTCTGCTATCGAAAAATCAACATAACTTCAGACCCTTTCATAGCACTACCACCACACTTATCTCCTTCACTAATACCATTAACCACCACAGAAATAATGGAAAACTAGTCTCAGACATATTTTTAGACTTATCTAAAGCTTTCAACATGGTAAACCACAATAAACTCCTGAATACACTTTCTACCCTAAACCTGAGTATCTTCTCTATCACTTGGTTCAAGAACTGCTTAACAGATCATCAGCAGACAGTAAAATGGCAGAACCAACTCTCCTCCCTACCGCCAGTATCCTTAGGAGTCCCTCAAGGCTCCATCCTAGGCCCATTGCTCTTCTCTCTATTCACCAATCAACTCTCATCCTCCACAACCAAGGCCTCAGTTATTCAATATGCAGATGACACCACCATCATATGTGCCACCCCCAGACTAGATTACCTCCACTCCCAAACACAAGCCTGCTTTTCAGTATCTGAATCCTGGTTCACTAACCACCAGCTTATTTTTAACCCAAATAAAACTAAATTACTCTATTTCAGCCCATACAGATCCTTCCCCCTAACTGAAAAAATGTACTATAATCTCCAATAACAAAACTGCAATCACCCCAACCACCCACACCAAACTCTTAGGCGTTGAAATAGACGCCCACCTAAGATTTGACTTGCACATTGTCCAAACTATCAAGAAAGTTCACAAAAAATAGGACTGCTTTATTTCAATAAGCAATTTCTCTCAAAGCACTCTAAAAGCACAATAGCAAGGACACATTTACTATCCACCCTCCTCTACGCAACCCCAACTATAACTAACCTTCGTAAAGCTGACCTAAACAAATTAGAATCCTGTTATAATAAGATAGCAAGATTTTCTACTGAATCCTCTTACAGAACACATCACTGTGATTCTCTCAAAAAGCTAAACTGGTTGGAGATCCCTCGACTACTTCAACTAAATCAATTGTCACTGGCACACAAGTTATGCTACACTATGGCTCACTTCTTCTGTGCACCAAAAATTCATAAACATATTTTTAATCCACCAGGTTGACCCATTGTGTCTGTCTGTAGATTTTTCACTCATACCATCTCATGTTTATTACATCATTGTTTGGTGTCAAAAGCAATTGTCTTGCCGGCTCTACTTTAATTAAGCGAAAGTGGAATCCGTCAAATACGAATCCGTCGACACATAAACAGCGAAACGCGGAAATGTCAAACGCACTAAATAGCAAAATCAGAAATGTCGAATTGTCATAGCTGGCCCATCTGCAGTATAGCTCTGTAAGGTAAGTGTGCGATACTTACGGACCTTAGGGTTAGGGTGCGGGTTAAGGTAAGTACATAGATAGGTAATGTATGTAAGGTTTTGTGTAGGGTTTTGTTAAGTGTATGTGTGTGGAATATTTACTTTGTGTGGGTATAGTTCTGTAGGGTAAGTGTGCGGTAGTTACGGACCTTAGGGTTAGGGAGGGGTTAAGGGTAGTGCATAGATAGTTGTGTATGTGGGGTTTAGTGTAGGGTTACAAGTGGGGTTTTGGTGCTTTAATTTAGGGTTAGTAGTGGGGTTTTTGTTAGTGTATGTATGTGTTTTTTTGTTGCTGTGTTTGCGTAGGGAGTATGTTACGTGTGGTGGGGTTGGCTGACTATTGCGATTTCGATGTTTAAATTCTGCAGTTTTGCGTGTTCAATGTTATCACATTTTGCTGTTTATGTGTCGACGGATTCGTATTCGACGGATTCCGCTTTCGTTTAATTAAAGTAGACCCATCTTGCCTTCTTATGTTAAAAATGCATTAAACCTTAAAGATAAAGTCAAAGAAGTTATTTGGAGCAAAGAAAAATATTTTTTGGTCATGGATGTGACAAGTTTATACACGAGTATAAGACATGAGTTGGGGCTGGAAGCAGTCCTATATTTTTAGATGACAACCCTAATGCTCATTATATCATAGAATTAATAAAATTTTGCTTGGAAAATAACATATTTGAATTTAATGGACAGTTTCAAGGAACGGCCATGTACACAAATTTATTCATGGGACTTTATGAAGATCAATATATCTATAGTAATAAATTTTAAAACAAATATGTGGAAAAATACTATAGATATATAGATGATTTGATTTTCATATGTAGAGGAGGACAGGAAGGAGTCCCTGAGTTTATAAGGAATTTACATAAAAATAGGTTTGGAATCAAATTTGATGAGTTCCAACAGGTTAAGAAAGTAAATTACTTAGATGTGATGGTAGAAGGCATGGAGGATGGAAAAATTTGAACTAAAATACACAGAATATTTGAGGAGCGTGACTATATACTACATGGAGAAAGCTGTCACCCAACACACACCATAGATTCAATACCATATAGGGAAATCCTCATAATAAAGAGGTTATTTAGTGATAAAAAAGATTCTGATGAAGAAATGAATAAAACAGTAAGCATGTTTATTAACAAAGGGTATAAACTTAATAAAATACAAGATGTCATAAGTAAAATGAATAAGGAGGAAAAAGGTAGGAATTATAGTGCAAAATGTGAAAATAAGATAAAAAACACATAGATGAGGATAAGGATATATTTTTTGTGATGAAATACACAATTTGTAGTTAAAAATTGATAGAGCTGTTGAAATATGGTTGGGACATTTTAAGGGGTGACAAACGTCTTGAGTATATGTATAATAAAATGTGAAAATTTCATATACTAATGGAGGAAATTTAAATGATTTTTTGGTACATGGAGCATTCAAGTTACCTAATAGCATCAGATATAAGGAAGTAAGCCAACAGGGAACTTTCCTCTGTGGGAAATGCAGTATATGTCTATTTATAAGAAAACGTTTTTTTTAGATATAAATGGTAAGAAATATCAAGAAAAAGGCACTTATAATTGTGCAAGTGAAGGAATAATTTATAGCTTGAGATGTCCATGTAATAGATATTATATAGGAGAAAGCAAGAGAAGTTTAGCAACAAGGTTAAAAAGAGCATATATGTGACATTAAAAAAGGCAGTAAATATAGTCCAATTGCTATGCATTTCCAAGAAAAACATGGAGGGGATCCTGTGGGGCTACAGGCAACAGTGCTGGGACAGGTTTTTAAGAATGATTTGAAATTCTTTAAAAATGTGAAAATGTTAATTGATGTTTTAACTAATTATGTTGGCAGTATGACTGTTATAGGGAGAGAGCTAGCCAATATTATGAACTGAAGGAAGGTTGGTATATTGTGTGTGCAAGAGACCAGATGGAAGGGGAGTAAGGCTAGATTATCAGAGGTGGCTTCAAATTGTTTTATCATGGTGTGGATGGGAGGAGAAATGGCGTAGGAGTTATCCTGAAGGAACAGTATGCTAAGAGTGTTTTGGAGGTGAAAAGAGTGTCAGATAGAGTGATTTTTATGAAGCTGGAAATTGATGGTGTAATGATGAATGTTGTTAGTGCATATGCTCCACAAGTTGGGTGTGCGATGGACGAGAAAGAAAAATTTTGGAGTTGGATGAAGTGATGATGACTTTACCCAAGGGTGAGAGAGTGGTGATTGGAGCAGATTTCAATGGGCATGTTGGTGAAGGGAACAGAGGGGATGAGGAAGTGATGGTAGGTATGGTGTTAAACAAAGGAATGCAGAAGGTCAGATGGTAGTGGATTTTGCAAAAAGGATGGACATGGCTGTGGTGAATATGTATTTTAACAAGAGGGAGGAGCATAGGGTGACATACAAGAGTGGAGGAAGATGCACACAGGTGGATTATATCTTATGCAGGAGGGCCAGGTTGAAGGAGATTGGAGACCATAAAGTGGTGACGGGGGAAAGTGTAGTTAGGCAGCATAGGATGGTGGTTTGTAAGATGACGCTGGTGATCAAGAAAAGGAGGAGGAGTGTGAGAGCAGCACCAAGGATCAAATGGTGGAAATTGAAAAAGGGTAATTGTGAGGTGGAGTTCAGGGAAGAGTTAAGACAGACACTGGGTGGCAGTGAAGAGTTATCAAATAGCTGGGTAACTACAGCAGAGCTAGTAAGGGAGATGGCTAGAAAGGTGCTTGGTATGACATCTGGACAGAGGAAGGACCACAAGGAGGTGGAATGAGGAAGTACAGGAGAGTATACAGAGAAAGAGGTAGGTAAAGAAGAAGTGGAATTGTCAGAGAGATGAAGAAAGTAGACAGGACTATAAGGAGATGAGGGGCATGTCAAAGAGAGAGGTGGTGAAGGCTAAGGATAAGGCATATGAAGAGTTGTATGAAAGGTTGGACACTAAGGATGGAGAAAAGGACCTGTACCGATTGGCTAGACAGAGGGACCGAGCTAGGGGAGATGTGCAGCAGGTAAAAGTGATAAAGGATAATGAGGGAAACATACTTACAAGCAAGAAGAGTGTGTTGAGCAGATTGAAAGAGTGCTTTGAGGGGTTGTTGAATGAAGAGAATGAGAGGGAGAGATGGTTGGATGATGTGGGGATAGTGAATCGTGAAGTGCAATGGATTGGCAAGGAGGAAGTAAGGATAGCTATTAAGAGGATGAAGAATGGAAAGGTTGTTGGTCCAGAGGACATACCTGTGGAAGGATGGAGGTGTTTAGGTGAAATGAAAGTGGAGTTTTTAGCCAGATTGTTTAATGAAATTTTGGAAAGTGTGGGATGCCTGAGGAATGGAAAAAATGTGTTTTGGTACCGATTTTTAAGAATAAGGGTGATGTGCAGAGCTGTAGTAACTACAGAGGGATTCAATTGATCAGTCACAGCATGATGTTATGGGAAAGAGTAGTAGAAGCTAGGTTAAAAAGGGATGTGATGATTAGTGATCAGCAGTATGGTTTCATGCCAGGAAAGAGCACTACAGATGGGATGTTTGCTCTGAGAGTGTTGATGGAGAAGTACAGAGAAGGTCAGAAGGAGTTGCATTGTGCTTTTATAGACTTAAAGAAAACATATGACAGGGTGCCTAGAGAGGAGTTGTGGTATTGTATGAGGAAGTCAGGAGTGTCAGAGAAGTATGTAAGAGTGGCACAGGATATGTACGAAGGTAGTGTGACAACGGTAAGGTCTGCATTGGGAGTGACGGATGCATTTAAGGTGGAGGTGGGATTACATCAAGGATCAGCTCTGAGCCCTTTCTTATTTGCAATGGTGATGGACAGGTTGACAGACGAGATCAGACAGGAGTCCCCGTGGACTATGATGTTTGCAGATGACATTGTGATCTGTAGTGAGAGTAGGGAACAGGTGGAGGAGACCCTGGAGAGATGGAGATATGCTCTAGAGAGAAGAGGAATGAAGGTCAGCAGGACTAAGACAGAATATATGTGTGTGAATGAGAGGGAGGATAGAGGAATGGTGAGGATGCAAGGAGTAGAGGTGGTGAAGGTGGATGAGTTTAAATACTTGGGATCAATAGTTCAGAGTAATGGTGAGTGTGGAAAAGAGGTGAAGAAGAGAGTACAGGCAGGATGGAGTGGGTGGAGAAGAGTGTGATGAGTGATTTGTGACAGATGAGTACCAGTAAGAGTGAAAGGGAAGGTCTACATGAGGGTAGTGAGACTAGCTATGTTATATGGGTTGGAGACAGTGGCATTGACAAAAAGGCAGGAGTTAGAGCTGGATGTGGCAGAGTTAAAGATGTTAAGATTTGCACTGGGTGTGACGAGGGTGGACAGGATTAGGAATAAGTATATTAGAGGGTCAGCCCAGGTTGGAAAGTTTGGAGACAAAGCCAGAGAGGCAAGATTACGTTGGTTTGGACATGTGCTGAGGAGGGATGCTGAGTATATTGGGAAAAAGATGCTAAGAATGAAGCTAACAGGTAACAGGAAAAGAGGAAGGCCTAAGATAAAGTTTATGGATGTGGTGAGAGAAGACATGCACGTGGTTGGTGTGACAGAGCAAGATGCAGAGGACAGGAAGAAATGGAAGCAGATGATCCGCTGTGGTGAACCCTAATGGGAACAGCTGAAAGAAGATGATGATGATGTATTTAAAGGGTGATGTTTTATAAGTGTGTCATACTCTGTAAAAGGCTTGCTAAAGCCGAGGCACTAGAGCAGTTTTCTTGTGTGTTACTTGTATTTTATTAAATTGTCTTTTTGGAATTTCACTGGCTTTTTTTCGTGTGGTGGAAAGTTATATTACTACTCTGACAAAATCCCAGCTCTCCAAAATCTCATACTTCCTTATACCATAACAAGAACTTTGAGATCTAGCAACCAAAACCTCCTAGAAGTCACCAAACATAATAATGAGGCAGGGAAATCTCTCTTTAGCCAGTCTACTTCCAAGCTCTGGAATACCCTTCCTGGTCATCTAACGTCCAATAACTCCACTACACAATTTAAAAAACTCCTGGAAGTACACCTCATGAACAACTGGCTACACTCCTGTGTCACCCCTGGATAAAAAGGGCATATAATCAATCATTCCTAATGTATCCATACATCAAATCTTCTTACTCACCATTTCAAAATACAACCACAAAATGCCCATCTTCATTGTCTGTTGTAGGTGCAACCTTAACATATTGAATGTATATGTGTAATAAAATACTGCATGTTGATAAATTTGTCATGCCTCTGATCTGTTATATAGTGTCATGAACTTGTAACCATGTACTGTCAGAAAGCGAATAATATTGTTCTGCCTGACCTCTCTGTAAATACCATTGTTCTTATTTGTTGACTATGTATTTAATCTGGAGCTTTTCTCCCCAGGCCTCAGCTGAAAATGGACATGTGTCCAGTCGGACTTTCCCGGTAAACAAATGTAAATAAAATAAATAATAAATAAATTATCTGTACTCATTCTGGAAGCCTTATTAATGCCAGGGCCTTCACAATATTGCAAAAAATAAATCCTGGATGCATACTATTTCTATGAAGATAACTATTTCTCCAAGTAGATTTTCTATATACAGAAGTTTCTATTCTGCCATTATTCTTAAAAAGATATACATCTAAAAAGTCAATAGATAAAATAAGGACTTATATGTAAATTTAAGATAACTCATAATATTATTCAAATAGGAGATAAATTCCTCTAACATATTGGCCAGACCTCCCCACAATAAAAATATATTATCCACAAATCTCTTATAAAATTTAACATGTTCATGGAATCAAAGAGAACCAAAATATAGTCTTCTTCCCATTGTGCCAAAACAAGATTGGCATAGCTGTTGCCACGTGCTGTGCCCATAACTATGCACATCTTTAAACAAGAAAACATTATTTTCTAACACTAATTCTAATAAATAAGAAACACAAAATCACTACTATATTCAGTACAGTTTGTTAAATAAAATCTAATGGCATCAACGCCTTCAAAGTTGGGAATAACTGTGAATAATGTGCATACATCAAGTGTAACAAAGGTATAAGTGGAGATATCAAGAGTATCAGTAGTGTCAAAGTCCTTAAAAACTTCTCAGTAGTGGCTTAAGTTTGTGTTCAATAAAAATCGAACACTGTTTTGTCAGCCAGCCTTGACCTGAAACAATTGGTCTAAAGGGCTGCTTATATAAACCTTTATGAACTTTGGGGAGACAGTGTATACAAGGTGCAGAGGTGTTAAGAACACAGAGATATTCATGTAAAGCTGGGTCTATTAATCTACACATCAACAAATCATACAAATCATTATACATCTTGTTAATCAGAATTTTGAGATCTCTCTTATTTAAAATAGCATATGTTGAAGTATCAAAATGTATGTCCAACATGGTAGTTTGATAATAATCAGCATCCAAAACAGCACTTGTCCCGCCCTTATCACCAGGTCTAATAAAAATAGAGCCATTTTTTCTTCATTTCATTCAATGCTTTCTGTTCAGAATGAGTTAAATTATTAAAAGCAAAATTGTCATTTAGGAAAGCTGTATGTAATAAAGCTTGTTCACATAGCTTTAAAAATTATTCTAAACAACTGTTATAGGATGGACAAAAGACACTTGGTCCCCTAAAAGTTTTTACAAAGTCTTTGTCAGCACCAAAGAGAATTATAAGCATAAAGTTCCTAGCAAACAATCTCAAACTCATAATAGTGTCAGCAAAGTCCGATCTACAAGAAGGTATAAAAGATAAACCTCTGTAAACTAATTTACAAACTAGTTAAATGCACAGACAAAATATCAATTACCAAGGTGTCCAGTGTCCTTAATGTTTCATCTTACAAACTGGCATCTCAAGTCCCGAGGAATTCTTCCTCTTCTTCTTCATATGTTGCGATGTGTGTTGCTCATTGAAAATAAAAGCATCCCAATTTTTTTTATGTAATACATATGCATAAAATCAGCATAGTGAGAAAGACTCACCCATCTATCCACACAATGAATCAGACATATCCACACAATGAATCAGACATATATGCAACCATAAGTTAAAACAAAATGAATACCTAAAAGGAATGGCACAGTCACCATCATTTTCCCAAGGGAGGGGCAGGAGGCTAAGGCTGACCCCAAAGTAGTGAGTGTATTTGTGATAGCAGGGCCCTTGCTGACCCTGTTATTGCTGTTTCCTCAAGATGATATTATGTTTGTGAGCTAGTGTGGGCAGTTTTTTGTGCAGGGCGCGCACGCGCGCGTGTGTGTGTGTGTGTGTGTGTGTGTGTGTGTGTGTGTGTGTGTGTGTGTGTGTGTGTGTGCGTGTGTGTGTGTGTGTGTGTGTGTGTGTATATGTGTGTGTGTCTATGTGTGTGTCACTCATCCTATCCAAGGAGTCACAAACCCAGTTTAGGCAGTCACACATATCAGAATGCACCACATTTAGGACTCACGCTGTCTCTTCAGAGGCCCTGGTAGAATGTGCCTGTGCCTCCATGATGGCCATATAACATGTCTGATGGCACACAATGACACACCAGTAACAGGTGGATGGTGGACAGTAGGCTTCCTCCGAGCACCTCTAGCAACCCTCCTATGTGGTACCATGCCCTCATAATGGCTACAGGCAGACTCAACCAGCTCTGCAACCAGAGCAACCACACTACTCCGATCAACTGTGTCACCCTCAACCTAGAGCATGCATAGGAATACTGACTGTGACCAGAATAAGGCCAGTGGATGTGTGAGCCACAACCTCAGTGTCACACTGAACCTCTACATCCCCTGACCGTGGTTCTTTTTCCTCAACATCATCATCAGAGGCTACCAATAATATGACATCAGGTGGTATGAGTTCTACACTGCCACTGTCACGATCACCTGTGATAATAAGGAACAAACACAAGAATGAGAGAAATAGTGACTGGAAATTTTCCACACTTTGTTCTAAACACTTGTGTTAAACAATGTCAGATGCTTAAGGAATACAATAATTACTGTCTCCTCAGACTTACATCTAACTAATGACTAGTACTATTCAAAGAAAGAAAGTGCGTATCATGTGCAGGTGGTCTTTCAGATGGAAACTCTGATGTCCCTGGAAAAAACAGGAAGGCAGTGGAAAGAAGGTTAATAAGCATTACAATGCAAATGACACAAGAACAAGAGAATAATGGTCTGCCTACCGTCCCCTTGAGAAATATCTCAGAATCAATCAGACTGACCACCCCCAACACAATCTCTGTTGGGCTGTGTCTCTCCTAGTCTGTACATCTCTATGTTTCCAGATATATGAGAAGTATACAAGTATTAACAAATAAAGATGTCTAAAATGGCAGTACATGCCTTATATATAGTATACCTGGAAATTGCTCTTGGGACATGATTGGCCTGTTGACCATAACACTACCAACATCATGGATTCTGTGTAAAACCTCTGCTGAGCTGTTGGGATCTCTGACAGTGGACAGGAATTGCTTAGTTTCAGTGAGTGGTGCTTCATAGCAGGACCACTCACCATAGCCATTTGTTCACATGTTACCTCAATTGCTCTCTTGTGGGCTACTGTAGTCATATCAGTGGCAGGGTGCTGCACTTGATTATAGTTTCTGGCATTGTTGCCCACTGCATTTATGTCAGCAACCACCTGCTGCCATATGGCAGACATAGCACCTCTGCCTGTGACAAGCAGGAGGAATCCATGACAAATGTTAGGCTTCAATGATAACATTGTTGTCTGTATCACTGAATGGTGACTTGCATAGAACAGATGGGCAGGGTGCCATAATCATTTATGGCATGAAACAAAAAAAAAACATATTTGTAACACATAGAGAAATTATTTTCCTAAAATAAAATATTTGCACCCATAGACAACACAAAACAAGTGAACATAAAATGCTCATTTAGGACTACACTACACCCCCCCAAAAAAAAATTGTAAAAGATGTTCAGAAAATAAAGAGAAGAAATAACTGCAGAGTTGGCAACCTTACATTAAAATGGTGTGGGCTATTATTAGCCTAAATATGCTGTCAGTATCACATTCATCTAGACAAACAAACAAGAAAGGAACATTTTATGATATTTCCTCTGGTGGACCTGTAATTTACTGGTCTGCTAAGTCAGCTCTATATGGTATGTGCATTTTCTGATTCCTAGTCTAAGCCTCTGTTGATGGCAAAGAAGTATAAGAAGCACAACTGAGTGTGTATTGTTATTACACTGAATTGAGGGTTCAAATCCAGGCAGTGTGCTGTTTGAGGGCATTAATGCATATTTCCTGAGCATATGATCAGTTTGTAAGACACACAGAGTAAGGAAACCCCATAATCCTGCACTTTTATTATCATTCCCTGACGTTTGCTAGTACTGACAATTTTTAATTTTATTGCATTCATCATTTGTGTGTATTTTGGCAAAACACACTTTGGACTGGCAACATTTCATGGCAATGAACAAGAGTTTACTGCCCAAGGTACAAACTGAGAAATTTAATTTAGAATGTCATCATTAGAACATTTTGGAGTGGCAGATGTGTGTTTTGATAAAGCAATCTGAAAGTAAGTGAAGAAGTTCTACAATTCTTCTAAGTATCACTGTAGCACATGCTGTAAATGCAATGAGTTTAAAGAAACAGGACAGGTTATGCAGGGTTTGAATGCAGCTTGCAGATGTTTTTATTTGTAACTGGATACAGAATAACTATAGAAGAATAATATGTTGTATGTGAAATGCATATGCTAATGCATACGGTAAACTCTGTGATAAATGCTTGATATCCTATAGTTCATGTGAGTTGAGGTAGCAAAGGTATTGCTGTTGGCTAGTCATGTGTTGACCTCATTAATAATAATAATATTAGCAAGGGGTGTTGTATCATATGACAGGTTGTACAGCATTATAACACAAAAGGATTTGAGTACTTTGGACAGATGTGCCACATGCTGTATAAACTGTCAGAATCATGCCTCATCATAGTAGGAAGTATTTTAGTGGCATATTTGTATATTGTGTGCAGTCTGCCAAGCATAGCATCCTGTCATTATCTGCATGTCCCCTTTCTGAGCTACTGACACTACATGACATGCTGATGATGTATAGACCACATGCTGCTTGTAATGTTTACAGCAAATGTGAAAATGCAGTATGTGTCTTTATAACGGTAAAACTGTTAATGAATGGAAATACAAGTCATGTTTGTTCTTGTGTTTTGTGACTTTGAATATATATATATATATATATATATATATATATATATATATATATATATATATATATATATATATATACATGCACAAACACACACACACACACACACACACACACACACACACACAAAAAATATATATATCTTTTTTTTTTCTTTTTTTTTTGACTTTGCAATTTGTGTGCTGCTTGGTAGAGCACAAACGGGCCTCACAGCTGAAGGAAAAATTTCATGTCCATAGTATTTATTAGTGCAATAAATTCTAACACTGCAGAGTGGTATTTGTGCCAAATGAGTGAAGTGTATCTGATATATACCTCTCTCTCTCTGTGCCGCAAGCTGTAAATGCTAAGACTTTGGTGCCATAACAGAGCTGATCTGGGGTTCAAATCCATACTGTGTAAAGAAGAATACTAAAATTGTTACTCAGAATGTAAATTTTACCTTCATCACAACTTCATATGCCTTTTTTTTCTTGTGTTGCATGCCTGCTGCACTTTCTTGCTGCTGAGAGGCACGCAATCATGCTTACCTGCTTAAGGAAAAACGTGAAACATTTAACTTGGGCAGCGTTCTGCAGAGTAAACAGCCTTAGCAGCAATGTATGAATGTCAGCACTCTGGACAGTGCTAAGTGGAGGACATCCAGATGCTGTGTAACTGTTTCTGTGGTATAAGCTGTAAGTACAATGACTTTAGAGACAGCACACAAGTGATCCAAAGTTGAAATCCAGATAACACTTATTTTTACAAAGGGTGTCATTTCTCACAGCAGTTTGATTAGGAAGGTAACATTACATACAAATGGCAATCACATGTAGGCTGAATGCCAGAAATCTATCGGCGATGCTTTGATGACTACACCTGTCTCGGTAGCATATCTCATTAATGGTATAGTTATGAAACACACTTGATTGTGCGTGTAATTGTCTAAGCATGACGATTATGATAATTAATGAAAAATGCACTGGCAAAAAGAAATAAAATGCCAGTGCCCTGTGTGGTAGCGGCTGCTTCAGATCCCTAAAGAAAAATGCACTATCTGTCTTGTTTTTCATCAGACACATCAGAAAAATCCATTTCAGAAGGAGGAAATGCTGAGAATCTACATGAAATGTAATCTCTAATTTTGTCTTGATGTATATATGATAAGCTACTAACCGTGAGGCTTGTAAGGCCTACCACACTCCAGGAACTACTACAGCTAAGCATCTTGCTGAAACATGGCCAAAAATGCACAGATCTGGCTAAGCATACATTCATCGCCTCTAGCAGATACATAAAAAGGAAAAGATGTGAAAGATCAAGAAAAAGAGGCACCAGAGCAGGAATTACAGCTAGACTGAAAGCTAATCCACACAGGCCTGCACTTCCTTCCTTACTTCTGGCTAATGTATGCTCTCTAGAGAGTAAGATGCATTACATAAGGCTGGAACTCTCTACACATACTAAGGTGAGAAGCAGTTGTTTGTGTTCACTGAAACTTGGCTTCACTCCAACATAAATGACAGCACAGTAAATGTAGAGGGAATGCCATTATTTAATGCTGACAGAATTCATTCACTCTATGGCAAATCTCATGGAGGGTGTGTGTGTATACACGTGAACAACAACTGGTATATTAACTGCGAGGTGGTCGCCTCACTCCGCTCAGAGAACATTGAATTTTTGTCTCTAAAATGCAGGCCCTATTACTTGCCTAGAGAGTTTAATGGAGTGAGCATAACAGCTGTTTACATTCCACCCAGTGCAAGCACCAATGCAGCACTTGCCACTCTATACCAGTCCATATGTGAACTCCAGAACAGAAACTCAGAGTTTGCCCATGTAATTGCAGGTGACGTCAATAAAGCCAGCCTGAAAACGGTACTACCCTACTACCATCACCATGTGAACGTCTCGACCAGAAGGGAGAATACACTAGATAAGGTTTTCACCAGCATAAAACTGGCATATAAGGCAGCACCTTATCCACACCTGGGCAGCTCGGATTGTCTTGCCTTCATGTTGTTTCCTGCATACAAACCTCTGCTAAAATTAGGAAAACCATCAAGGAAGCAAATAAGGTTATAGACTTAGGGTGCAGTCACAGCACTACAAGATTGCTTTGAGAGTATGGACTGGCCGATGTTCAAGGTGGCAGCCACAATGAATCACAAAATAGATCACGTCAGTCACCCTGCTAGACAGGGGTCCAGGGAAGTAAATAGTGTGGGAAAAAATAGCCAGGGAATTGTTATGGCTTGGCTTGTATAGGCCCTAGGGCCGATAGCCTAGTACCAACCTATGAACCTATGAACCTATGAACCTAAGACCTGGAAGAATATATAGAATCTGTTATGGGCTACATCTCAAAATGTGTGGATGATGTGCCAACTACCAAAGACATCACCATACATGCAAACCAAACCATGGCTGTCCAGTGAGGTATACGAGCTTATAAAGGCATGTAATGCAGCATTCAGATCTAAAGACAAGGATGCTCTAAGGGTTGCCAGAACAAACCTCAATAAAGGCATAAAAGAGGCTAAGAGAACCTATGGGAAAAAATTCAGTCACTTTAATGACCAGAGGGACTTTAGACATCTATGGATGAGCATACAAGCCATAATTGACTACAAACCTGCATCTGCCCAGTATGGTGATAGTACAGAATTCTTAAGTGAACTAAACAACTTCTTCAGCAGTTTCAATGCAGACAACAAAACTGTGGCAAATAAACTACTTGTTGGTCAAGATGAGGAAGTGCTATGCCTCAGCACAGCTGATGTACTGAAAACTTTGAGATGAGTTAACCCAAGGAAAGCAGCTGGTTTGGGTAACATTGTGGGCAGAGTTCTCAGGGCCTGTGCTGCACAGCTAGCATTGGTACTCACATACATTTTCAATACATCACTGCAATTAGCCATTGTACCAAGATGCTTTAAGAACATGACTATCATTCTCTTACACAACAAACCACAGCCAGCAAATCTGAATGATTATTCCCAGTTGTTCTAACATCAACAGTATTGAAGTGCCTCGAGTGGCCGATAAAGGACCACATCTTAACAAGCATACCTGCAACACTAGATACATTGCACACTTTGGCTACAGGTCAAACCACTGCACAACAGATGCCATCTCTTGAGCACTTCATGAAACCTGGACTCACTTGGAAAATAAGGACTGTTATGTTAGGATGTTATTCATTGACTTCAGTTGTGCCTTTTAATACTGTAATCCCCCAGAACCTAGTAATGAAACTTATCCAACTGGGCATCAACACACCCCCTTGTGCAATTGGATACTAAACTTTCTCACAGACAACCCCCAAAAGGTATGTGTGGTATGTGTGGGAAATTAATGGCGCTAAAAGAATAACTCTGAACATGGATGTACCCCAGTGCTGTGTCCTGAGTCCTCTACTATTCACCTTGTTTACACATGACTGTGTAGCCAGATACTGTATGAATTCAACAGAATTATCAACCTCGCAGATGACACCGCAGTCATAGGTCTTGTCAGGAACAGTGTGGAAACAGCATATAGGAGTGAAGTGGAACATTTGCTAAGCTGGTGTAACAGCTACAATCTTGCATTGAATGTCAGCAAGACCAAGGAACTGATTATGGACTTTAGGAGGTATCAGGGAGCACATCAATCTCTGGAAATCAAGGGAGTAGCAGTAGAAAGAGTCAAGACCACTAACTTACTCTGTATACACATATCAGAGGACCTGTCTTGGTTGGTGTACACCAGCCACACTGTCAAAAAAGTGCAGCAGCATGTGCACTTCCTACGAAAACTGAGGAAAGCAAACTTGTCACATTCCATCCTCCAAGCCTTCTATAGGGGAACCATTGACAGCGTACTGACAAACAACATCATTGTATGGTACGGGAACTGTAATGCCTCAAATCATAAGGCTCTCCAGAGATGACGTACATGAATCTGGATGTATTGTAAGAGGTAGAAAGATAATAAATGACCATACTTACCCTGCTTGTGGCATGTTCTCCCACATTTCCTTGGGTAGACGTTACTGCAGCATATGCACTTTAAGACTTCTAGGCTCAGTTGAAGCTTTTTTTTCTTATCCACCAGATCGCTGAACTCTAACAACAAGCATGCCAGAAGCCATTCTGCTCTTTCAACCAAGTAACTGAATATTTTGTTGACTAATCCAGTAAATAACATACTAGCATAACCATTTATTCTAAGATCACTACTACTACTAGCATAGTTAATACAATATCCAAATCTTAATCTGTCCTGAAACTTGAAAGTGCAATACTCTATGTAGTATTTTTGCTTCACAGGTACCTGTTAATGTGAAAATTCAAGATCATGCAATATCTACTTGTGCAATACCCTAAATAGCACACTTTTGTACATGTAATGTCTGTGTCTGTCCTAATATTACTAAATAGTAACTGTATGTATGTATGTATGTTTCTTGCACTGGGAATGAAGCAACATAGTTTCATTTAGCTGCACTATGTGCAGATGTAAATGACAATAAAGTTCACTTTTACTTTGATGATGGGTGCAATAGTTTAGTTAAAATTATCTTGACTGTTTACATAGCCCAACTATATGTATAGGACAGTATGTGTTGTGAAGTATGTATGTATCATACCCTAACCTGTATTACTTACCTCATGAAAGTCTATTGATTTTTAACTATATTTACAAACAGTAATAGTGCCTCTACAAGGTCTACAAGAGGGTAGTGAGACCAGCTATGTTGTATGGGTTGGAGATGGTGGCACTGACAAAAAGGCAGGAGTCAGAGCTGGAAGTGGCAGAGTTAAAGATGTTAAGATTTGCACTGGGTGTGACAAGGATGGACAGGAATAGGAATAAGTATATTAAAGGGTCAGCTCAGGTTGGATGGTTTGGAGACAAAGTCAGAGAGGCGAGATTGCTTTGGTTTGGACATGTGCTGAGGAGGGATGCTGGGTATATTGGGAAAAGGATGCTAAGGATGTAGCTGCCAGGTAACAGGAAAAGAGGAAGGCCTAAGATAAGGTTTATGGATGTGGTGAGAGAAGACATGCAGGTGGTTGGTGTGACAGAGCAATATGCAGAGGACAGGAAGAAATGGAAAAAGATGATCCGCTGTGGCGTCCCCTAACAGGAACAGCCGAAAGAGAAGAAGAATAGTGCTTATTACATGGGAATGCAGTTCACAGGGCTTCTTAAAATCACACAAATACAGGCCAATCTGAAGTATATCTCTACTCATACTGAATGCAGTATATGCATAAATCCATGATTTACAGACAGTTCTCCTGTTGTTTCTTTTGGCTTTTCCCAGTTAGGGGTCACCACAGCGGAACTCCGGTCCGCTAATGATTGGCAGTAGATTTTTACGTGCCAAATTGCCAGCTCTGACACACAACCTTCAACGAAGGTACGCCCATTCATGCATGTCTCCACACAGAAGACGCTCTAGCTGAGAATTGAACAGGACAACGTCATACTGTGAGGCGACAATGCTACCACAGCACCACCACCACAGTTCACAGACAGTTCTCCTGTAGCACTGAGAAATAATAACCTGGCTTGCAATGCATGCATTCTTAATTTCATAGATTTGATTCCCACCTTCTGCAATTAACATTTTACAGTGTGCATGTCTGAAGTCATCCTATTTAACCTTCCAAAGACCAAGGCTTACAACCCAAGCCATTAAGAACAGGCAGTACTGACCACTGAAAGAAGTGTAAATAGGCTGAGCATCACATATGGCAATTCTCACTGCCATGTTTCACACATTCATTGCTGGTTGTTAAAAATCCCAGCCTCATTGTCTGGCAAAGGATCTCTGTGCTTTCCCTCATGCAAATGCAATTGGTATGATTGTGTGCCTTTGCACATTGGCTGTTAAATGTGAGACTGGAATTTGACACCAATTCAGGCATAGAGGTTTTGTTTGACTTCTGCAGACATGGCTGTCATGGGAGATAATGGTGCTAAATTTACAGCACAGAAGTATGGTGTTGAGGAGTCCAGAATTTTTGTGGCATTCTTCGTGAAGGAATACAGGGGGACTATATTGAGTCTCAGTATAAGACTGAGGCTTGGAACATCATAGCTAAGGCTGTCTCCAGTGCAGTTGGCATCCTACACACTGGGGAGAATTATTAATACCACTATAGTAACCTGAAATGGCACAGGAACAGCATCCTTAGTCAATGGAAGGATGGGTTTAGAACTGTTGACACCCCTCAGCTGTGTAAGTATACTGACCCATCAGCATTCAGTTGTAAAGAATGCAGTAGAGAACCAACATTGCTATTCATTATACCTTCATGTCTTCTTCTCTGTTGTAGCTGCTGAAGACATTTCAGTGAACAGGGAGGTGCAGTAAGAGAGGTTAAATCACTTCAGAGAGGCACGTGGTACGTATGCATTGGGTCTTACTGTAAGCATAATAAATATTGCAATGATATGCAGTATTGCAATAGTGAAACAAATCATTGTATTTATGATATCATAGCAGAGCAATTGAATAATGGTACAACAGAATAAGACCTTCTCATCATACATGGATGTGGCAAAGGTGTATAGACTGCATAATCATAAATGTGTTTGTAGTGAAATTATAGTCATGTGACATGCCATGGATCTAATCTCTTTTTTGTCTCACCCCACCCCTTCTGTCTCTCATTTTTTTGAATATTTTCTGTGGTTTAAACATGTTCTGTTGTCATACATTTCTGCTTAACAAATGACATGCAGCACAGAGAGGTAGACAATCCCCTGTGAATCAGCCCGCAACCCTCCACAGGCTGCAGCACTGACATCCAGCACTTCATGGTCCCAACCTACCAGTGTTGCCTCCATGGCCCCTGCCCTACCTGCTCCATATGTGTCAGGTATCCTTGTCCCAGCTGCTGGTGCACTTGTACCCTCCAGGAGGAGTAATAGTGGAAGTGCTGATTTTGTCCTCTGGCAAGAGCTGACAGGGCTGGGAAAGAGTATCATGTAAAGGGGCTCAGTGCCTGAATTAGCCGTATAGAAAAGGTGGTTCTCTCCCACTACCTTCCTGCAAATTCCTGTATTCTATCCCGTGTCCTCTCCTCTGCTTGCCCCCCCATTTCCCCCTTTCCCATCAACCCCTTTTTTATATTTTAATCTGGTCAAAAATAGAATTATACACACTGCACATGGCCAGAAATAGCCCATTTGAAATCCTTCACGTTTTGTCCTCAGCATTTGCAAGGAGTTTGGCATTGCACACCAGTGCTGAGTGATGGTGAATGTCTGTTAATATCCTATGGCTGTTAATATCCTATGGCAAAACATGGTCAGTTGGTGCCATCACCCTCAGTAGTCCAGTTATCCTTGTTCAAAGGTGCTTAAACATGTTGCGCTATTAAAATACAGAGTTAAGGCAGAATAATGGCAACACTTGGCAACAGTTACTCTAATAGATCTTTGACTACTGGATGCAACAAAGTGCAGCTTCTTCTATGGAGTGTTGACATAAATCACTTGTCTGAAGATAGCATTTTAGCTATAGCATCAAGGATTCAAATCCAGATGTGTGTCACATTATTTCTTACTATGATGTTATATTCTATGATATGTTTCATGACATTCATCTTAATTTTTATCCATTTATGACATTTAATGAACAGATTTTGATTACTGTTGCAAAAAGCATTTGCAAACACATCCATGCCCATAAGGAAGAATTACTAAAGAATTCTTATTCTACTCCTGTCTTATTCATGTTTTGCATCTCCTACAGCTTCCTGATACCCAGAGCCATCAGGCAGATGAATAATGAGGGCACACCATAATGATGTGTATTAATGGCACATAAGACTAACCTTTGATACTGCTCTGTCCATCTCTCTCTCTAGCTTCACCCTCTCTCTCTCCCATCCCTTAGTACTGTTAACTATTCATTAGATTGTTGGATGTAAATTTCATTTTATGGCATTTTCATGCGTCATTATTATTTTCTGAAGGATAATACTTCCATCTTCCATTGACTCAGTAAGTTATCACTGCTCCTTCAGTGGTATGATTTTTGACACGTGTGAAGCAGAATTTCCTTCGTGGTGTGTTGAGATAATGATCAAGTCTATTAACTTACTTTTGCATCTTGGCAAGCATTCTAATCCGGCAGTAAATGAGACTTACTGCCTGTTTTTATAAGTCTCTTTCATCTGTATGTGTTGTCTATGTGTCTGACTACCCCACTTCTGTTTTGTCAGTTGTAGTCCTCAGCATTTATGCAAGGTCTGGCAACAAGAAAGTGTACTATGTGATGTTAAATGGCATTTCAATTGTTGCTGCAAAATGTGGTTAGTTTTTATCTTAGACTGCATTGCCACTATTAGCTTAGTGCAAATAGCAATACATCTGTTATGCTATAGTAAAAAAAATGGGTAATAAAGTGTGATACAGTTACTGTTCCATATGAATCAGGCTGTTGGATATCACATAAACTGTAAGGGAGGCTGAAATTGCTAAACATGTAAGGATTACTGCTGCCTACCTAATGTTTTTTTATTTAACGTGTTGTTTGTGTCTGTTACAATCTCTGATTGAAAGCTAAAACAGCATGAGCTCCTCTGTGGTAAACTAAGGTAATTAACCTTTATGTAAAGTTTTATTTCTACTGCCAAAGGTTCGAATCCTGACATATGTTATACAGTAATGTAATTTTTTCTCCATATCAGTATTACTTGTATAAGTGTGTGCTACTTCTTTTATCAACAAAACACCATCCTTATGTCACCATCATGTTTCCAATTTCCTACACCTTCTTAAACCAGATGGACATGGATGTGTTGGTTATTGTCACTTCTGTGCCATCTCCATCCCTATATCAGTCACTTAATAATACAGAGCAGAACACATTCTGAATGAGGAAACAAGTAATACAAAAACACCATACATGTTCCATAACACAAACTGTTTTATGCGTCTCTCCATCTCTCGGTCCCTCATCACCTTTTCTGGCTGATTATAATGTAACATATTTAGTAAGCTGATGTATGAAATGTTCTTCAGATAACAATTTACTGTCCTTATTGTGAGGAAGCATAATGCCTACACTTCACAAGACATCCTGCCAATCACACATAGTTAGGATATGTTCTGAGTCATACTAATTATTTTAAAATAAGTACCATCCTTGTCATGTTTAACAAATTGTACTATCTCCCTTGAATCATGGCTGATATATCGTAGGTATAAAAGATTATTTCAGTAGGCATTACTGACACAATTTTGGCAATCAACATATTTAAGATAGTCATTCCTATGTAGTCACAGTTATGATCAAAACCTTGGTAAAATGATCTGTTTACTAGACTTAATCCCAGCTTCACATCTGCATTTTATTTAGCTCATTGAGCTTACACCTTGTGCCACCAAGAAAGTTAGGTGACAGGTGAGTTTTCACCACTCACTACTGTCCAGAGTGTTGACAGCCACTCATCACCACTAAGCCTCCTTGTGCTACAGAAGGCTAATCAAATTAAATTTTTACTTTTTTCCTTCAGCAGTGAACCCTGTTTACTTGCCACCTAGTATCATGCAAATTGAGAAGGCAAGCACAACAATTAATTTTTGAATTAAGCCTTAACCATAACATGTCAAAGGTCAAGCCAGACATGCAAAGTGTATATCTGCAAGGTATTGAGCAAGTACTGCCAAGACAAATGTTGACATCATGACACATTAAACATTAACATAAAACAGAACTGTTCCACATTTAATCACAATCAGACCATATTCTCTCTGCTCCTCATTTGCACAAATGTTGGCAGGGAGCACCATTGAACACCACTGAACACTGCTACTTCACATTCCAAGTTCAATAACTCAAAGTAGAATCACTCATGCACTAATACTTTGCCAATATCTGCTCAAAGGAATTTCTCAGCATTGCAGTTTAGGAAGAGATTTTGAACACAGATAAGTATTGTTCTAGCATGTTGTTAGTTTATTACTTGGAAATGGCTTACTGTACACAACTGACCTGCAGTGAGCTGTGTGGTTGACTGAATACTTCATTCTGTACAGTTATATCTGCTCTGCAGTACTTACACTTAAAAATGATGTACAACCACATAGAGCCTTGACACACATGCTTCATCATTACTTAGCCCTACGGCACTGGAATATTAAGAATTGTTTTGTATTGACAGTAAACACTGCCCATGCATGAGCAGATACCATTGCTAATATCAGTAGCATTCATTGAGGTTTACATGCTACCATCTTAACCTAATGATCCATGAACGATTTATTGTCCATCATGTGTTTCACAAGTGTGTATGTGTATCATATATACAACATCATGTAAAACAATAACGTCAGTCTCAGTTCTGCATTATACATTAATAACAGCATAGCTGACCTAAGTAAGCAGTAGGAAATTATTATTGGTCATAAAACTGCAATTACTCCTTCATATTAACAAATATGGATTTGCCCAACACCTTCAACATCACAATATCTTCTTATACAGAATGATAAACTAATCCTATATACATTCCACTGTCACACTGCAGTAGTGCTTGCCGTAAGGGTACTGTGTCCTCCAGATTGTGTAACTAGATAAGTAGAGAGTTCTAACCTCACAGCAGTCAACTTGTACATGTGGGCTGTATATAGAGTTATGTAAATATGACCTTACATACTGCTGACATCACTGAACTAGCACTCTGGAGAAACTTTTACAGTGCAAGGTGAGTTCACACCAGTGTCATAGCCTTCTCCCAGCATCATCTTCTTTGCAACACAACATTGATGCCCTCCTCTATAAAGTACACTCTAACAGTGTATAAATCAGACTTCTGTGGTGGTACTAGCATTAAGTACTGTGTCCTCTAGATAGCTATGGGTTTCTAATCTCACAACAGTCAATGTGTGTGTGATGCTGGGGCCATTGCTTCACTGGAGGATTAATTCAACAGCTGTGTTCATTTGACTCTCACTTGTGAGAAACATTTACATTGTCAGATCAATCCCAAATCACCTTCCCCTTCTGTCTACAAAGACATACTGTCTGCAATACACTGATGAGGTCATCCTTTCAAAAATGCACTCTGACACCACTAAAGTCAGACCTCTCTTGTGGTATATGCATATAGTACTCTTCCATGCAGATTGTGTCAATAAGTAGGGAGTTCAAATACAGCAGTGAGAACCTCATAACTGTGTATGTGTGAATGTAAATGGATGGAGGAGTGCCTTACATCCCTTAGTATTGACAGCATTTAGAATCTCACATGGCTGTAGATGTTATTTTCGCATACACATCTCCTTTCATTAGACAGCTGATATCATCCATTCAAAGAAGCAGTGTAGCTCACATGCAGTCAAACTTTTTCTGTGGCATGTGCCTATAATACACTTGAGTGTAGATTGCTTCAGTAGATAGAATGGGAGTTTGAATACAGCAGTTATGTTCTCCTGACTGTGTGTGTGTGTGCGTGTGTGTGTGTGTGTGTGTGTGTGTGTGTGTGTGTGTGTGTGTGTGTGTGTGTGTGTGTGTGTGTGTGTGTAACTGGAGGCAATACAGTCTTACACCTCTTAGTACTGACAACATTTAGAATCACACATGGCTGTAGAACAACTGTATGTAACACTACTGAAACTGTTTTACTCATTTAAAAAGCAAATGTTATAAATATTTGAAAAGAAGATAAAGTCCCTATGTTGTATTCACAAAAAAATGGGACAAAACTGATCTGGAAAGCCAGAATTCCTGTGTTGAAAGATTGCTACAATACACCATTTTCTAGATAATCCTCTATGAAAAACAAGATTCTTAAAACAATATGGAAAAGTCTGTTGGAGTACAGAATTGTTTCTTGGCAAACATAATCAACCACAAGAATTACAAAAACCTGGAATTCTCTGTTTCCGTTATTACATCTTAAATTGGGCTTGAGGTACATTTAGCTATGGCTATCTCTGACAAAAGATTGGCAGCAAATCCTTATAAAACTGGATCCGATTTATTACATAAAAGAGGGATTGTTTAGCACTTCATCAGGGAAGACCATGTGGATTTGTGGCATGAGCTATACAATAGTTCAGTGAAAGCATAAATAGTGAAAAGGAAAAATTTTAAATGTTCCAGATACTTACTTATTATTCAGATCTAAGGCACAGAAAGACAGAGGCAAATAGTATATTTGATGGCTTGCTCATATTTATTTTTTTAAGTTATGTTCATAGTAAAGTCTTTTACAAACTGACCACACTTCCAGAGTGATGTCATAATCACAATGAAGTGATTATCCTTACATTTAGAAAAAGTTAGCAAACCAACTGAAAAAAGTGTCACTTTACAAATGGATGTCAGACACATAAATGTCCTTAATGTGTAGGTTAAAAGTTGAGACTCAAGTCTATTCTAGCCAGTAATGGTGCCCCATCCTTCAGTGTGCTTGCCTCTGTTTTGTTTTTCAGCAATGTACCCAACCTGACACAGCTATGAGACTTTTAATACTCCATAACCAGAAAACTTGAAAAAAATCATTCTAAGTGCATACTTTTTTAATATTGCAAGATTGAAGTAGGTCCTCAAGTGCAACATATGTAGTGCAAATGACTTCTTCCCTTGGCTGACTCTGGTATATAGTTAAGGCACTTAAATTACAATGCTTCAGTGGAGTGGAATAAACTGTTTCAACTCTGCAGACTGGATGTTTTATGTTAACTTTTATTTAATTACGATACATTTATCATGGCATTACTCTTAATGCTGTAATGTACATATCTGTGCATGCACGTACAGACAAACCAAGACACCCATGTAGGCATAGAAATACAGACACACACAAATGCAAGGCAAACATATGCCTGAAAATAAACAATCTGCATTTTTATCCAAAATCCAGGCTATCATTTTTATTAATGGATTGTGAGTATAGTCCACCATACTCTTCAGCTGGAAAAATTCTTAACAGAACTTCTCATTGTACTAGGAGATCATAGCACCTTCACTAGAACATAGCACAGTACATTATGGGCTTCTGTCATCCAAACAGAACTATGGCATGCTTCCAGGAAAAAGTGAGACAGCAGCTACAAAAAAATGTGACATATATGAGTGTGTTTTAATGAAGCACCTGTGTCTAGGAAATACCTGTGGTAAAAGGCAAAATTAATTTCTCCTGAAGAGGCAGACCACAGCAATTCAGTTCAAACACAAAAAAGACAAGTCTGTAATAAAAACAAGGTTCTGCATATAATTATACTAAAGTTCACTGACAGGCTACCAGAATCTGTCAGCTTTTGTTAGGTGCTCATTCCTTACTGGATGGCAAACACGTGCTAATCAAAATGTGTGGAAGCTACCTGGATTTTTCAAGAAATCGTTTTAAAATCAAATTGGTAAGTAGGATTTGGGACAGTAAAATAGTTAAAAATGAGCACACACTAGTATTTATAACATATCACATGAATTTTCATTATGATAATAAATGCCTTATTTTTGATATTCCCTAAGATTCATGAACAATCATATAGGCTTCATGCAAAGCCTATGTGATGTTTAAATGTTAGCCTGATGAGCAGCAGTGCTAATCACATATGCATGCTGCTCACACACCTACATGAATAAAAGCACATTTCTATGGCCAGCAACAGTGCTGGCAGCCACAAAAGCATGTTGACCAGCATGAGCACACACAGTAAATCAACAGGCTTGCCTGTGGGCAAACCTGTTAAGCATTTTCATGCAGACAGCATGAAGAATTACATATGGCAAATAATGCAAGCTGTACCAGGCAGATAAAGTGTACTTAGTGCGATGTGCAAATAAATGAAAGATATGAATAAAGAAATAAGTAAGAGGGGAGGGTGAACTGCAAATGCAGCTACATTAGATAGGTTACCAGGCAGGAAAAGTGTAATGAGGACAATGTGCCAGAAACCAAAGATATGCATACAGAAATACATAAGAGGGGAGGATAAATGTTCAAACTGTAATAAGAAAATTGATTTAAAGGTGCTTTTGTCACAAAAACAATTGTGTGATAATAAGACTGAAATATGTATTTCATAATAATTAATGGTGGGTCAAACTTCCTGAGCAAATATAGGTAAATAAAAGCAGACATGATATTATAGGATGTGATAGCTGCACAAAATAACATTGTAACAGTGGAGATTACATGAGATATAAATGTTATTAAAATGCTGAGTTGAAATGACAGTTAGCAAGGACAGTACATATATTAGAGGATATTTGCATACCATTAATTTTGTCAATATAACATGTTGTAAAATACAAATGGGTCAGAAACCACAAGCTCCTTTTGCAAGAATCTAACCCATTCTACTAATGTTACCGCTGAGGTGTGTATTAACTGAGTATGCCACAGAAAAAGGCATAACACATGTATGATTAGGATCACCCTTGAAGGGAATTATGCACTTTGAAACTCTAATGGGTATGCTTGCCATACACAGGCATTTGTGGCGTTACAAATGAGGGAGCAGAGAGTGACATACATAATATCCTTGAGAACAGTACTCCTGCCTGACAAGGGTTATTGTGCAGACAGATAAGAACAGATGCAAACACCACACTATGATGTGATGCATTCCACAGAGCTGTGTTTTGTCAATATCTGCCACAAAAGGTAGCAAAGGATATCATCACAAAGAACTGAAATTAATGAGTGCATTAGGAGAGAATACATGACGATGAACATCATATCAGCATGTCAGACTGATGGCAATTAATTGAATATGCTCCTGTGCACACAATTGCGATCAGCCCTATATCAATGGTCCTCAGTCAAAGAAGGTTTCTCTGTACTTTTGTACACATACCACCCAAGAACTGGAGCATTCTTGTGTACACCACAGAACTCAATGCATTTTCCGTAGTAGTACCCTGACCATAACATTAGCAAAACAAATCTTTACTGCCATGAAATCCAAAGATACATTTACAAGTGTTCACGCATCATATCAAGAGATAAGACTGATGTAAAGTAATGGTTGTTGTGTGACATCAGTATGTTCACACAAAATGATTCCCTACACTAGAATTGAACAGCAAGCCCTGCAACTCCTCCAACTAACAATATGACTATGTATCACACTACAGTGGAATTGTTATCACAGCTGTTGAACTCCATTTATGTGAAGTCATTAAATCAGATATACTTTATTTGCCTATAATTTGTATCTGATAAAAATGTATGGGGGAGACCTCTGCCTCTCTATACATATTCATTAGAACTGGGGGGGATGTCATTCCTGCAGAACAGTTAAGGACAGAAATGCTTTCAGTCAGTCAATGCTGGTTTGGAACACTTGAGTAAGCACTGAGAAAATCAATACAATAGTGGGATGACTGAATGCTCCATGGTATGAGGGCATCGACAGTTGCCATATGTGTTGTTATGTGAAAGCATTACATCATGTTAATGCATCAAGGAAAATGTGTCCCTGTAATTACTTAGAAATAATCTTGTTGTATGTCAGACAGCATTGCCAGATGCTAGGTATACCCAAACACAGCTGTGGCTCCCTGGTGTTGTCACTGTGATTGTAGAACAACAATTATGTACAATGAAGATATAATCCTATATTGTAACACATGCCTTACTTAGGCAACAACCTGCATTACATCATTGCCAGTCCTCAACAGGCATTTTACTAAATTGGTATGGAAGGACAATCTAATCAAATGACAGTATCAGTCTTCAATACAGCGTTTCAAAATGAAAATTAGAATAAACTCTTGTATGAGGAAACAACATCTACACATGAACATAGCACATGTGGGTGACAGCACTTTTAACAACATGTACACTGAGTGTAAGCAGCGACGTTGGGATTTGAACTATATATCTAACATCACAAGCTACTGAAAGTTTACTGAAACACAAGCATCACTTGAGATTTATTTTACAACCATGACACTGCACATTTTAATGGATGACATCACATTGTGTATTTCATTGATGTTTACACTAAAAAGTGGTCACACAACACAAGCACACTGTATAGACATACATCATTTATATATTTTCCACAGTAACAGGAAGAAACACACACTCACAGAAAATAGTCAATCCTGTTTTCAGACTCTCTAGCTATCTAATGACACAATCTACATGCAAATTTATTACAGGCACGTGGCACAGAAGACATCTGATTGCATGTGAGCCATGCTGCATGTTTGAAGGGATGACATCAGTTGTGTCACGCAAAGGAGAGGTGTTCATAAAAATTACTTCTACGATGTAATGCCATTCAATGCTTTTACCCTTTGATGAATAACCATAGACCCCATTTTTCTCACCAAAAGTAGACCCATTTTTAATTATCTCAGAAAGTTATGGCCTCTTTGTTGCTGGTAAAAAGACATATATTAATCCTGCAGTACCCAGTGTAAGCCTTCACTCATTTGTAGAGGAATTTATTTGTGCATTTATTTATCTATTTATTTCTTCTAGTTTGTTTCCAGAATAGTTAGACAGAGTTCTAGGGCAGAACCTTTAATGCCAATCCACAAGGAGAAAATCTCCACAATCAAGCTAAAGTAAAAGTATATACACTGACACTAATCACATTGTTCTAAGAAGCACATGCATTATGTATTCATAATAGTGTTTTGCCCCTGATAAGTAACTTTGTGTTCCGTGTGAGATACCATGCAAAAACTGGCAGACTGCTTCTGTTAAAACAAGTGGTATTTGAATTTAATTTCTATATGGAACACAGTCTCATGCAAAAGTCTTTGCCCACAATATTCCTTACTTAAATAGCTCCAAGGTCACAACATGTCAGGGAAAATGAAAGCACCTTGTACGGCAATCAGTTAATCCTCCACACAAAGTCTCAAAAACAAAATAACCACTGTAGAAGTAAAATGAAACGAATATCAGTAATATCACCAATATTCATTTCTTAACAACAGAATAAAACATATACTAAGCACTTTTGTCCTTTCATATTTTTACATGGACATCTTCAGAGTATATATAATGACTGAACCTATAAAAGTTTATATACTTGAATTAGCCAGTCACTCCCTTTCAATTTACATATCATAAATATTAATGGTTTTAAAAACAGTTTAACAAAAGCAAACTTTCTTAAAAAACATTGATTATCAAACACTAAGTATTAAGTATGCAATCAAGTTTCACTCTATAATAAAAAACTTTTTTAAAAACATTAAAAACTTGGCAAGCCTCCAAATCTAATAACTTATTAAAAAGAAAAAACTATAAAACACATGAAATGACACCCATGTAATGTTACAGTTAATTAAATACATTTTAATAATAATTAATATTGCATTACCTTTAACATTATATGGGTGACAGTGCAATATTAAATACATTATAATAATAATTAGTGACCACCTACTCAAAATTCTAAAATATCACTAGTTTTCTATACATTACTTTATCTCATGTTTAATATACTCTTCAGTGAAAGGCTATCAATAATCCTGGTGGCTGTCACACATTTAGCATAATTTGCCAAACCAGTTCCTTATGGTCTACCAGATTTTCAATGTCAGCACCTCTCACATCTAAAATCACTTTATCCATAATAAAAAAGAAACTTATTGAAATCTGCACACTCCACTGAGTGCCTTTATAAAGCACTGGTAATCCTTTTATTTTCTCTTTGAAATTTTTCTAAGTTTTTCTGACATAAAATGCATGATATGAGGTACATGTTGCTAAATACACTACCTCAAGAGTGTTACAATTATCATGACCTGGGCAATTCAAAACTCTGTGGCCAATATTCACCCTCACATAGGGGCCATCACTAATATACTTACGAGCATTACAACTGCCACAGTTGGACATTTTTGACCTATATTGGTCATTAAACCCTTTTGCCTCTTTTTCTACTAATTCCTTTAAGTTTTAACATCTACTAAATACAAATTGAGGTGTTTCAGCAATTTTCCATTTCATCTCACCTGTAAAAATCTAATTCCAATTAGTTGTCACAATTTTTACAAAGGTATATGCATCCTTATTAAATGAGATGACTAAGGTGTCCATCTTGGAAGCACCTTTTTTGCGCAATACTAGTATTTACAACACTTTATCTTTACTCAAAATAGGAACAAAATGATCACATCTACCCCTGAGAAATCCTATATTTTCTTTATTCAAAATATACTCAGGGTAACCCCTTAATCTGAAAATACTCAACAGGTTTTCCATCTCTATTTCAAAATTGTTGCCATCCGTGATCATCCTGGACAGACTTACCATCTGGTTTTTACAATACTCTTTATTTGAAATGAAGGATGACAACTACTATAATGCAAGTGAGTATTCTCTTTCCTAAAGATGGTAGAGCAGAACCTCTCATTGTCCAAGTCTTTATATATGGTGATATCAAAATAATCTATGTTATCAAAAGCTATAGTATATTAAAGCTTAAATAGTTAGTAGAATTTTCTATGTGTCTAACAAATTCATCTTATTTGGTGTGGTTCTCCTTCCACAAAATCAGGATATCATCTAAAAACTTATAATAAGCATAAACCTGACTAAATAAAGGAGAATTAAACACACAGGTTCTTTCCCAATCAACCATTACATTATTTGCAGAAATCGGAGCACATTTTGCTCCCATTGCCACACTAGCTCTTTGATAGAAAAACTCACCTTCAAAAGACACAAAATTGTTTTTCAACACAAAAAACACAAAATTGTTTTTCAACACAATATCCATAAACTCATTAATAACTTGAATATCCTTATTACCAAATGAGGGCACATCATTTAATATATCAGCAAAAAGCTCCACACCTATATCATGAGGGATAATGGAAAACGAATTAACAATATCAACGGTAACAAATGTAATGTAATCAAATGTTAAATTATTCAGCTTTGCCATTATGTCCCATGAGTTCCTTAAAACATGTTGAAAAACACTAAGATTGTTTTTACATTTTATGTCAATGAAAGCTGCTATAAATTCATTTTTTGAATGATGTGCAGCCACAATCTGTCTTAATGGGGGGTTGTGTGCTTTTTTATGGATTTTAGGTATCCCGAATATAGCAGGAAGCAAAGGTTTTTCCACCTTTACAAATTCAAAAATGTTAGGTGTAATTAATCCCTGATCCAACATATCCAATAGATGGTAATCAACTTTCTTATATGATATGTTAACTTTGTTCTTCAAGACTCTAATATAGGTGTCCTCATTATTAAGGATGTCAAACATTTTACACAAATACTCAATGTAATCCATAAGCACCATACCTTTCCCTTTATTGGGCTTCATGACTAAAATGTTTTTGTTAGTCATGATAATGTTTAAAACATTACTTTCTTGTGTAGTTAAATTACCGTGAAAATTCACCCTGTTATTATTGCAGAATTTTCTATATATGATATGTAAATTGAAAAGGAGCAACTGGCTAATTTGAGTCTATAAACTTTTATAGGTTCAGTTATTAAATATACTCTGGAGAAGTCCATGAAAAAATATGAAAGGACAAAAACACTTACTTGGTCTTCACCAACTGATAACCTAATCATTTGTCTTTTGAGAGGTTTTTTTTGCCATATAGAGGGTTACTAGACAAATGCAGCAAAGCAATGGAATAAGTTGGTTTTCTATATATCAAGGAACAGAATCACTAGATGTTCATATGTTTATAAAATATTGTATCCAAATAATAAATTTTAGACTTGGAAGCATATAAATTAAAAAAAAAGGATATGGTGCACTCTGTTCAACAAAATCTGCTAAAATTATTTCACCTCCTAACCACATTAAAAAGATGTCATTCAAAAATCTTAAATATATTTTAATGTGTTTATAAGTTGACTGAAATATACAAGTCCTTTCCCATTATCGAAGTACCACATTGGCATATATTAGGACTGATGCTGCCCGCATAGTCACATATTGTGTCTAGTGATAAAAATCCTGCCTCAAAATAAAAACAGTTATAATCCAGTATGCATTGCATAAATTGTTCAGTAAGTCCAATATCAGTTCTTATTACTGTTAATAGGTTCAGAAAATAATTCCATACCTATGTCTGTTGGTATCACTGTGAATACATTGTGTACATATCCTGTTACTGGCAAAATGTCCTGGTCATATTCAACAGTTTTAATATGTTGTGGAAAATGTCTGGATTCTCTTAATGTCTATTGACTATGTCTGAAATAAATGGTGTTAACTGATCATCTATAAACTTGACAAGAGATTCAGTCTCTGATCCTGAAACAGAGACAGACACAACTGGTCTAAGTGAGGAGTTATCTGTTTCCTTATGTATCATTGGTATTTTAAAGATGCCCAAAATTATTGGTCATTTTACATTACAAATTTGTACAATTTAACTTCTATTCTTTTTTTGTAAGATCAAATCATCAAACATCCAGTCAATAGTAGCATAGCATGTATTAATCTAATTTCTTGATGATTTTTGATAAAAATTGTATCTGCCAACATAGAGTTCATTCTGCTAATGTAATCAGTTTGATCCATCAGGACCACACATCTCCCCTTGTCTGGCACCATGATCTTTACTGATTTGCTAATTTGTTCAAAAGTTGATTTTCTTCTTTTGCCAAGTTGTGGCATTCTATTTTAGCCAGTTTAGTAGATGCTGCTCATAAATGTGTTTCAGAGAACTTATGTAAAGCTGACTTAAGTGTACCCTTCCTTGTCAGCATTGCACTACCAGGTGTGTTGCACCCACCATAAAAATAGATTTAATTTTCTAGAATATGATTTTAATTCCAAAGGTAAGTCTACAATATTAACTCTGGGGGGGTAAGGACAAAAACAAAGTATTTTCTAAATATCTTAAAATACAGTGGAGTTATAGTTAGTGCACTGTAAATTAATATGTAAAATTCTTCATAACGAAGAATAGATATTTTGTTCTGAAATTTCTATCTCCTGGTCCCTCTGCAATGTCCTCTCCCCCTCCTGTCAATCCTCTGTCCATAACATTATTGTGAGTGAATATATATATATATATATATATATATATATATATATATATATATATATAGAGAGAGAGAGGATAATTAAATGTTTTTAAAATATGTATTTATCTTTAAGAAAGAGGGGTCGGATATCATATCATCATTTTAATTACTCCAAATAGAGTCTTTTGAGCTATTTTTAACAAATTTAGTTGAAGCGTGTTATAATTTGTATATAGACAAAAGCACTTAATCATAATAAAACATGTTTTTTCTTGGATTATCCTAATGTACCTCATCTTGTCTGCAAGGTTGTGCTAATAGTTTGACTTGATAGCTTTTGACTTGGTCAATATTCAGCTCTTAAAATGATATACACTTTAAGTGCTATATAAATGTGAGTGCATAATAACTATGAATGCTCATTTGCTATATTTTACTTAGGGGTACAATTAGCTTCTTCTTCCAAAAATACTTTTAATGTTTACCAGAAACTTCTGCAGTTTGATCTTGCTTACTATAAATCATATTTTTAAGTTTTGTTTTCAGTTCTTGACCTCACACTTTTGAGTTTAAAATTTCTGATAGGATACCCTAAACAAATAGTGAGCCTGAGTTGCCCCTAAAAATAAGATCATGCCTAGTGGATTTACCTTACTGGCAAATTAATTAAGAAAAGTAAAAAAAAAAAAAGTAAAGAAAACCATGTAGTTAAAACTGAATGATATGGTAAAGAAGACCTGTGGGCAGACTACAATATATTTCTGATTTTCAGAAACAAGGAAAGAAGAATAGGAAATCAGTACCAAAAATACTATATAGTCAGAAGATGAGTCATAAAAATAAATGTAATGTTTAAGCAGTGGATGTTATAGTTTGCAAGATGAAAAATCCCAATGCAGCGCTGCTTGCTATCAAGAAAGAGGTTCACGCTGAAAAATAAATACAATCCAAACACAGCGTGCGTGAGCCTCTGATGGCAATAAAACGTAAAAAACGTAGTAAACACTTGAGTGAACAAAAACTCAAATCACGATGTTGCAGTGGTATAAACAGATAAATCATTTATTCCATGGAGTGAGCGCTTTCGCCAAAAGGCTTCTTCGGACTCTTTTACAAGATAAAAGTGCTTACAACCATCTTTAAAAACATAACCAATGCTCACTATTGGCTGAGCAACACCAAATAGTCACATGGTATCTCAAATTTAAAAACACAAATATCATAAAAACACAACACCTTGGAAAGGTGCATACTTCAACAGAACTAACATCCTAAATACATAAATCCTATTAAAAATACAATAACATATCAACTCCCTTCATATATAAAATAAAATAAAAGCTTTGAAACTCTCGAGGCTCACATAGAATACATCTCTAGTTGAGACAATGTATGAACCCTGCAATGCTTGATGGCCCAATAATACTATCGGGCAAATTATCAAACACCAGATAAATCAATGATAAGTCGGTCTACATGGGTGGCAAATACTAACAACAACAAAAAATGTAGACGTTCTGTAACTAAGGACTATATCAGTGGATGGATTGTGACTCACTAGACCCAAGTAGTTAAGCAGGTAAACTGGACAGTCTATGTACAAAGAAACCTATATTATACCCTCACATAAACTAGTGGCACAGAGCTGGTATATACAAAGAGAACTGTGTATGACATCTATGTGGTGGAATCATAACTACGAACTATCATCTCCGTAATCTCCTACTCTTCAAAACGGCTTAATATGTACCTTGTCATTGAGACCAGGTGGTCTATCAGATCTCAACCTGATTATCCATCTGGTCTCATGTTCTAACGTTCGATTGACCACATCCCCTCCTCTGAATCCTTGGAAAATACATTGAATGACACGAAACTGAAAATGATGGTTCTTGCCTGCCATGTTATTATGCCTTGCTAATGCATTAACTTCCGTGCCCATTCTAATGTGATACGTGTGTTCCCTTACCCGTTCCTTTAATGACCGATTGGTTTTCCCTATAAAAAGCATTGCATGATGTACAAGTTGCAATGTATATAATGTTCCTACTTTCACAATTGGTATTGGTCTTGAAATTATAAATGTGTCCTGTAGTAGGGTGCTTAAAGGTCGTTTCTTTATTTATATAACCACATTGATTGCAGTGACCACAGGGTATAGTATTTCCATTTCCTGTACTTCTACTCTGCAAAGAATACCTGGGTCTGCACAATATATTTTTCAAGTTGGGATGATTCTTATAAGCTATGCGTGGTTCTGAACCAACAACTTCACTGACTTCCTTATTAGATTGTAAAATACCCCAGTGTCTATTTAGGACACTCTTAACTTCTAAGCTCGTCTTACTGAAGGTTAGGTTAGCCCTTACCTCAGTTTTAGTTGCAACAGTATTATTGGTTGTGGCCATCTGTTCCATAAAATATGGTTTGGCACTACTATTCCTTAGGGATTCTACTGTTTGAATTACCTCCAAAACTTCTTTCTCTTTATAACCTCTCTCAAGAAATCTTTCCTTCATATCCTGTATTCCAATGTCATAGTATTCTTGATCTGGATTGAGTCTGGAGACTCTCATGAATTGCCCTTTAAGGACATTATCGAAAACATGTCTGGGGTGCATACTTTGTCTATGTAGCAAATTATTCCTTTGGCACCCCTTCCTATGTATAGTGGTGTTGAGCATCCCATTGGACATCCTAAACACTTGTACATCTAAAAATGATATACTGCTATCTGAAAAGTTCATAGTGAATTTTAGAAAGTCGGTCGTAGTGTCTAAATAGGATACAAAATTCTTAAGAGTAGTTTCATCCCCCAACCACAAGAAAAAAAGATCATCCACAAAACGACAATACATTCCAACATTTTCTATAAAAAGTGGACTACTGTAGAGATGGACATCTTCCCACCTAGCCATGACCAGGTTGGCGTAGCTATTGGCGCAGGATGTGCCCATAGCTACGCCATCCTTCTGCAAATAAACGTTCTCTTGAAACGTAAAAACATTATTGGTTAAAATAGTTTCAAGTAACAGTGCAATTAAGTCAATTTTCCTATTTGAGAAATTTGTGTGATCCCTCAAATATTCAGTTGTGAACCTCACACCTAAGTCATTAGGAATGACAGTGAAGAGGCTGACTACATCAAGTGTCACTAGAAAATAATGTTGATCCTTATCCAAAGTACATGTTTGAGAATAAAGGTCCAAAAGAAAGTGCTTACTATCCTTCAAAATATTCTTGTTCTCACTAACTATGGGTCTTAGTGTGTTCTCCAAATAAATGGACATTGGTTCAGTAACCCAACCTTGGCCTGCCACAGTGGGTCTCAGTGGTGGATCTACGGGACTTTTATGAACTTTAGGAAGTCCCTGTATCACCGGTAAAATAGGGTCCTTCACTTTAAAATAGTCATAAAGTTGTTGTGTTATGTCAAACGACATAACCAGATCATCTAAACTGTTGTAAACACTAAAAACCATCTCAGCTACAGTATCTTGTGTTATCTCAATGTAAGTTTGTCTATCATCCAGCATTTGACTCATCTTGCTGGTATAGTGGGAGTAGTCCATGATGACTACAGGCCCACCCTTATCAGCGGGTCTGATTATAATAGAAGTATCGTCTTTTAAAGACTTCAACGCCTGTCTTTGTCTGTAGTTAAGATTATATCCATGTTTAGAAGGAACCTTTTCCTGATAACCTCTATATATGTCATCCTCCACGACATTCCCAAACACCTCTATAGTGGGATGAAGTTGTGGAACATAAGTACTGTTCGCACGATACTTACTTTGTTCTGACCTATTGTCAAATTGTCCAAAATCTAGCCTAAGTTGTAAATTACGTGTGAACAACTTGGTATCTATAATGGTGTCCACTAGGTCATTGTTCTTTGTGGGTATAAAACCAAGTCCCTTATTCAAAACCTGTTCTTCACATTCAGTTAAGACTCTTCCTGATAAATTCATAATTAATGAATCTGTTTTCCCCACATTTTCTTTATTGTGGAACCCTGTTGTTCCTGGTCGTCTATTGACCCTTTCCTCTTCTGTCTCCCCCTGCTGGTTGACCTCCTTTTGTCCAAAAAATTATTCTGGGCTATGGGGAGGGGGGCAGGTAATTTGTTCAAGATTGAAACCATACTCTTAGACTTAGGTCTAACTACTGCTGCACCTGAATTCTGTACATCAGTGATACAGCCTGTTAAACTTTCTCCTAAACCAACGTTGCTCCCAAGATCATTGCCTTGCTGCCGTAATGGACTCACAACCTCTGTCTCATTACTAGTATGTGTAACATCCTGCTGTATAGTCCCTATATTCATACTAATGTTGGTGGCACTAGTAGTATCACCATGTTTATTACTTACTGGCAAAGTTTCATTTAACCTACTTCCTAAATTAATTTCATGCTGAGTCTTCTCAAGATTGAGTACTGGTGTGCCTGATATTTCATTACTGTTGTCAATGCCTATCCTATTCATAGGTTTACGTGATCTATCTTGTCCTATATTGAATTGTGCAGGTAAATTCCTGTCCCTAGGCCAAGTAAAAACGTGATTATTATTAAAATCACGTATATCCCTAGTGATCTTTACTTTTTTCTGATCCAACAAACGTTTCTCAAACAGTAAAACATCTTCTATAACTCTGCCCAATCTTTCCATACATGCATTGTCAGTATATTTGATTTTAAAATCATTAAATAATGTATTCACAATGGATCTTAATCGATTTTCCTCAGGTGAATGGTAGTCTATCAGTAGCTTCATATAACTGAAGCTCAGCTCCAGATTGAGCTGCTGCCAACGATATAAAAGATCCGGTAGCGAACTACCAGTCGTAGGCATTTTCAATATTCGAAGTCCACGTGGTATGATTCTTTTACTTAAACATACTTCGAAATAATGTCTCTGTACTTGTAATTTTATAAGTTTAGTGAAAACATTCTCTATCTCTTGTAGATCTCTAGATATGTCCGGGTTACTTACATCAGTTCGAACATTTAAGTTTCCGTCAACAACGGGATTGAAATCCATCAATGAATTCGTGTTACCGGTCATACAAACTTTGAACCTTTCCAATACGCTGGTAGTGCGTTCCAACACAGGTGGAACGTACGGCAGTTCAATGTTGAAACCATTTTCGTTCGCCATCCTTAATACTTGCAGCACTGACAAACAATAACTAAATGAAAAATCCCAATGCAGCGCTGCTTGCTATCAAGAAAGAGGTTCACGCTGAAAAATAAATACAATCCAAACACAGCGTGCGTGAGCCTCTGATGGCAATAAAACGTAAAAAACGTAGTAAACACTTGAGTGAACAAAAACTCAAATCACGATGTTGCAGTGGTATAAACAGATAAATCATTTATTCCATGGAGTGAGCTTTGCAAAAGGCTTCTTCGGACTCTTTTACAAGATAAAAGTGCTTACAACCATCTTTAAAAACATAACCAATGCTCACTATTGGCTGAGCAACACCAAATAGTCACATGGTATCTCAAATTTAAAAACACAAATATCATAAAAACACAACACCTTGGAAAGGTGCATACTTCAACAGAACTATGTGAGCCTCGAGAGTTTCAAAGCTTTTATTTTATTTTATATATGAAGGGAGTTGATATGTTATTGTATTTTTAATAGGATTTATGTATTTAGGATGTTAGTTCTGTTGAAGTATGCACCTTTCCAAGGTGTTGTGTTTTTATGATATTTGTGTTTTTAAATTTGAGATACCATGTGACTATTTGGTGTTGCTCAGCCAATAGTGAGCATTGGTTATGTTTTTAAAGATGGTTGTAAGCACTTTTATCTTGTAAAAGAGTCCGAAGAAGCCTTTTGGCGAAAGCGCTCACTCCATGGAATAAATGATTTATCTGTTTATACCACTGCAACATCGTGATTTGAGTTTTTGTTCACTCAAGTGTTTACTACGTTTTTTACGTTTTATTGCCATCAGAGGCTCACGCACGCTGTGTTTGGATTGTATTTATTTTTCAGCGTGAACCTCTTTCTTGATAGCAAGCAGCGCTGCATTGGGATTTTTCATTTAGTTATTGTTTGTCAGTGCTGCAAGTATTAAGGATGGTGAACGAAAATGGTTTCAACATTGAACTGCCGTACGTTCCACCTGTGTTGGAACGCACTACCAGCGTATTGGAAAGGTTCAAAGTTTGTATGACCGGTAACACGAATTCATTGATGGATTTCAATCCCGTTGTTGACGGAAACTTAAATGTTCGAACTGATGTAAGTAACCCGGACATATCTAGAGATCTACAAGAGATAGAGAATGTTTTCACTAAACTTATAAAATTACAAGTACAGAGACATTATTTCGAAGTATGTTTAAGTAAAAGAATCATACCACGTGGACTTCGAATATTGAAAATGCCTACGACTGGTAGTTCGCTACCGGATCTTTTATATCGTTGGCAGCAGCTCAATCTGAAGCTGAGCTTCAGTTATATGAAGCTACTGATAGACTACCATTCACCTGAGGAAAATCGATTAAGATCCATTGTGAATACATTATTTAATGATTTTAAAATTAAATATACTGACAATGCATGTATGGAAAGATTGGGCAGAGTTATAGAAGATGTTTTACTGTTTGAGAAACGTTTGTTGGATCAGAAAAAAGTAAAGATCACTAGGGATATACGTGATTTTAATAATAATCACGTTTTTACTTGGCCTAGGGACAGGAATTTACCTGCACAATTCAATATAGGACAAGATAGAGCACGTAAACCTATGAATAGGATAGGCATTGACAACAGTAATGAAATATCAGGCACACCAGTACTCAATCTTGAGAAGACTCAGCATGAAATTAATTTAGGAAGTAGGTTAAATGAAACTTTGCCAGTAAGTAATAAACATGGTGATACTACTAGTGCCACCAACATTAGTATGAATATAGGGACTATACAGCAGGATGTTACACATACTAGTAATGAGACAGAGGTTGTGAGTCCATTACGCAGCAAGGCAATGATCTTGGGAGCAACGTTGGTTTAGGAGAAAGTTTAACAGGCTGTATCACTGATGTACAGAATTCAGGTGCAGCAGTAGTTAGACCTAAGTCTAAGAGTATGGTTTCAATCTTGAACAAATTACCTGCCCCCCTCCCCATAGCCCAGAATAATTTTTTGGACAAAAGGAGGTCAACCAGCAGGGGGAGACAGAAGAGGAAAGGGTCAATAGACCAGGAACAACAGGGTCCACAATAAAGAAAATGTGGGAAAACAGATTCATTAATTATGAATTTATCAGGAAGAGTCTTAACTGAATGTGAAGAACAGGTTTTGAATAAGGGACTTGGTTTTATACCCACAAAGAACAATGACCTAGTGGACACCATTATAGATACCAAGTTGTTCACACGTAATTTACAACTTAGGCTAGATTTTGGACAATTTGACAATAGGTCAGAACAAAGTAAGTATCGTCTTGAACAGTACTTATGTTCCACAACTTCATCCCACTATAGAGGTGTTTGGGAATGTCGTGGAGGATGACATATATAGAGGTTATCAGGAAAAGGTTCCTTCTAAACATGGATATAATCTTAACTACAGACAAAGACAGGCGTTGAAGTCTTTAAAAGACGATACTTCTATTATAATCAGACCCGCTGATAAGGGTGGGCCTGTAGTCATCATGGACTACTCCCACTATACCAGCAAGATGAGTCAAATGCTGGATGATAGACAAACTTACATTGAGATAACACAAGATACTGTAGCTGAGATGGTTTTTAGTGTTTACAACAGTTTAGATGATCTGGTTATGTCGTTTGACATAACACAACAACTTTATGACTATTTTAAAGTGAAGGACCCTATTTTACCGGTGATACAGGGACTTCCTAAAGTTCATAAAAGTCCCGTAGATCCACCACTGAGACCCATTGTGGCAGGCCAAGGTTGGGTTACTGAACCAATGTCCATTTATTTGGAGAACACACTAAGACCCATAGTTAGTGAGAACAAGAATATTTTGAAGGATAGTAAGCACTTTCTTTTGGACCTTTATTCTCAAACATGTACTTTGGATAAGGATCAACATTATTTTCTAGTGACACTTGATGTAGTCAGCCTCTTCACTGTCATTCCTAATGACTTAGGTGTGAGGTTCACAACTGAATATTTGAGGGATCACACAAATTTCTCAAATAGGAAAATTGACTTAATTGCACTGTTACTTGAAACTATTTTAACCAATAACGTTTTTACGTTTCAAGAGAACGTTTATTTGCAGAAGGATGGCGTAGCTATGGGCACATCCTGCGCCAATAGCTACGCCAACCTGGTCATGGCTAGGTGGGAAGATGTCCATCTCTACAGTAGTCCACTTTTTATAGAAAATGTTGGAATGTATTGTCGTTTTGTGGATGATCTTTTTTTCTTGTGGTTGGGGGATGAAACTACTCTTAAGAATTTTGTATCCTATTTAGACACTACGACCGACTTTCTAAAATTCACTATGAACTTTTCAGATAGCAGTATATCATTTTTAGATGTACAAGTGTTTAGGATGTCCAATGGGATGCTCAACACCACTATACATAGGAAGGGGTGCCAAAGGAATAATTTGCTACATAGACAAAGTATGCACCCCAGACATGTTTTCGATAATGTCCTTAAAGGGCAATTCATGAGAGTCTCCAGACTCAATCCAGATCAAGAATACTATGACATTGGAATACAGGATATGAAGGAAAGATTTCTTGAAAGGGGTTATAAAGAGAAAGAAGTTTTGGAGGTGATTCGTACAGTAGATTCCCTAAGAAATAGTAGTGCCAGACCGTATTTTATGGAACAGATGGTCACAACCAATAATACCGTTGCAACTAAAACTGAGGTAAGGGCTCACCTAACCTTCGGTAAGACGAGCTTAGAAGTTAAGAGTGTCCTAAGTAGACACTGGGGTATTTTACAATCAAATAAGGAAGTCAGTGAAGTTGTTGGTTCAGAACCACGCATAGCTTATAAGAATCATCCCAACTTGAAAAATATATTGTGCAGACCCAGGTATTCTTTGCAGAGTAGAAGTACGGGAAATGGAAATACTATACCCTGTGGTCACTGCAATCAATGTGGTTATATAAATAAAGAAACGACCTTTAAGCACCCTACTACAGGACACATTTATAATTTCAAGACCAATACCAATTGTGAAAGTAGGAACATTATATACATTGCAACTTGTACATCATGCAATGCTTTTTATATAGGGAAAACCAATCGGTCATTAAAGGAACGGGTAAGGGAACACACGTATCACATTAGAATGGGCACGGAAGTTAATGCATTAGCAAGGCATAATAACATGGCAGGCAAGAACCATCATTTTCAGTTTCGTGTCATTCAATGTATTTTCCAAGGATTCAGAGGAGGGGATGTGGTCAATCGAACGTTAGAACATGAGACCAGATGGATAATCAGGTTGAGATCTGATAGACCACCTGGTCTCAATGACAAGGTACATATTAAGCCGTTTTTGAAGAGTAGGAGATTACGGAGATGATAGTTCGTAGTTATGATTCCACCACATAGATGTCATACACAGTTCTCTTTGTATATACCAGCTCTGTGCCACTAGTTTATGTGAGGGTATAATATAGGTTTCTTTGTACATAGACTGTCCAGTTTACCTGCTTAACTACTTGGGTCTAGTGAGTCACAATCCATCCACTGATATAGTCCTTAGGTACAGAACGTCTACATTTTTTGTTGTTGTTAGTATTTGCCACCCATGTAGACCGACTTATCATTGATTTATCTGGTGTTTGATAATTTGCCCGATAGTATTATTGGGCCATCAAGCATTGCAGGGTTCATACATTGTCTCAACTAGAGATGTATTCTATGTGAGCCTCGAGAGTTTCAAAGCTTTTATTTTATTTTATATATGAAGGGAGTTGATATGTTATTGTATTTTTAATAGGATTTATGTATTTAGGATGTTAGTTCTGTTGAAGTATGCACCTTTCCAAGGTGTTGTGTTTTTATGATATTTGTGTTTTTAAATTTGAGATACCATGTGACTATTTGGTGTTGCTCAGCCAATAGTGAGCATTGGTTATGTTTTTAAAGATGGTTGTAAGCACTTTTATCTTGTAAAAGAGTCCGAAGAAGCCTTTTGGCGAAAGCGCTCACTCCATGGAATAAATGATTTATCTGTTTATACCACTGCAACATCGTGATTTGAGTTTTTGTTCACTCAAGTGTTTACTACGTTTTTTACGTTTTATTGCCATCAGAGGCTCACGCACGCTGTGTTGGGTTATAGTTTGCAAGCCAGTACCATGTAGCACTACAGGCACAGATATGCAAAAGAGGAAATCGGAAAGAAAAGTTGTATTGTAGAAATGTTCCATAAAAGCCTAAGTCATAACATGAGTTATATGGAATAATAGCATTACTTTTATAAATTAGAGAAGGCATATTGTGGGTAGGGGATTTTAACAGTTATCTGAGAAAATTAATAATGGAAAATGACAGAACAAAGTTAAGATCAATTATTAAACTAGAAAGTGTATGTCATAAACCTTGATGCAAATAGCTTATTGTTAGGGGTAGGTGTAAAATATAGAATTTAAAGATATCAGTACCATACATGATTGGAAATAGCTAAGTGAAAGGAAGAGGGGGTGAAGATCTTAGAAAGTGGGAGTTTGAGATCACCAAACAACATCAGTATCTTGAGAGAAGAAATTTGAAGTTTCCCTTTTTTGTGGAAAAATGACAAACAAAAATACTATGGTGAAAGAGGAGTAGAATGAGAAATGCAAATTGACAGGAGGAGGCACAGGATTTACTGAAGGAAGCTGAAAATAATGTAGAAAAGGAATTTAAGGAGTTTATTATGGGGAAGAAAGGAGATGCAACAAGAGGGATGTAAGGACATGTAGTGGTAAAGACATGATATACAGTGGTAAGAAAAACAGGCACTTAAACAAAAACATATATGTATAACATAAATAAATTACAAAATGAGAAATGAAAACTTGCCAGTACATGATGGATTATAAGTTTTATCACGTTTTGCAAGACTCTCAGCTAGAGATATTTGGGGAAGCATTATATGAATGCAAGAAGTGAAGTAGAAAGTGACTGGGTTATATTTATAGGAACACAATATCTTATTCATTGCAATGTCAACTCAATGAAATTTCATCTCATCAAATTTTGCCTCTTTAACGGTATCATTCAAAGTTGGTCAATTTAAGTAAAATTTAAGTTGGCGGTCTAAGTTGCTATATATGAGGGGGTACACTTGGGACATAGTGCCCCCTCCCCCTGCATAATTCTTACTTTCAAGATTAATCTAGAAGAGCATTTTCAGGTAGTTTAGTCTCAGTGTATTGATAGGACACATACATTTTATGTGTGTAGCATTTATAACAGGGTGATAAAATTTGTATAGCAAAAGGAGAAAAAAACATTTAGGCAGAGATATTCAGCAACATTGCTGAATATAAATCAGAAGATCTGAGCAAAGATGTTATACAGCTCCACAACTAAAGTCTGACTATGTTGCAGTCAGCAATTGCAAGTGTCAATCACAAAATTAAGCAAATATCAGCACGAAATATGTTGAAAAGTTCTAAAATATGTTACTTGTTTATTTTGCAGAGATGAAATACCCATTTTCACCCCCCCCCCCTGCATGGGTCCTGTACTCACCAAACCCTGCTACTTAAATATATTGACTCCAAATCAGTGAATCTTAGTAAAAAAGGAATCACTGGGATAATGCAATCTCAGTTGTTAAAAGCAAACCCCATAATCAAAAAACAGTTACACATTACAGCACTGGTCATTAACACATTACAGCCCTGGTCACTATTGTGCTACACTTAAGCCTGGTACTCAAGTTGTAGTAAAGAATTAGTTTCCAGTATGAGATATTGGTAGAGCAGAAGTGGGAAAATAGTGGGAGCAAAGATATTAACAAGAACTTGGTTTAGACAAGGGAATGTCTGATACAGCTAAAAAGCCAGAGATGATCTAAACCTTCAGCGGCAGATAACCAGAATGCATTAGAGATATAGACCCAGCATCCAGCTCTTTCTCATTTTCTGAAATAAACTTCCACTGCAGGAGCAATGCAGTTTGATATCCTCCTTCAAACATAACCTGGGTGACATACATTTACCTGAGGGTTAACTGATCTCTTCATCCTTGAAAAGGAGGCAAAGGTGGTGGATGTTGGCAAGATACCTGTGTTTATTAGACTAAAACAGCCTTGAAACTCCTATGAATCCTTTGATTATCAAATTTCATAGTGAATAACTGGGGTAAAATCTGGATGAAGGAAATGTCATGGTAACATTGCAACTGTATGAAAATATTCAGTAGGAAATGTTAGCTTAACTGGTAAACACCTGGGTACAGGTGGCCTTTTGAGGAGTTTTACAAATTAGTTTTGACAATTGTTGTAGATGCCATCTTAGAGGTGTGCTGACAGAACACAGAGCACTGCATTCCTCCATCCTCTTTGAATGAGGTGTTAGTCACACTGTTATCCAAGCAGGGCTTGGCAAATTAAGAGCATGAACATGTCCTCCCTTTGTCCATGATGAATCTGTATATGACAATCATAACCAAAATTCTACCTGCCAGGCTGACACCAATTCATTTTCAACTTGTCTGTACTGCCAAAACAAGTTTTATGAAAGATAACTCATCCACAGACCAATGGTGTCTTCCTCTGTAGGAAGCACTGATTATTTCTTCTCTAGTTCCAGTGCTTATCCTTGATAGTAAGAAGGTATTCAGTATTACTGAGTAGTAATCTTTATGTGATTTTTGAGCTGAGGTGGGAACAGGTATGCATGGCAATGATGCTTCTTATCCCCTACTCTTCATATTAACAACTGATCTACTGCCACCAACCTTACAAGATTTATTGATAGGGGTAGGAGACTGGATGCAATCCCTCCCTTTCCTGTATGCAAAGGTACACTGGTAGATGCTCAGCATGCTGTATTAGCAGGTTAAAGACATGCTTGTCAAATCTGATTACATTTCAGGACCAGTTTAAAAATACAGGTAAAAGATATATGCATGGCTTTATTGAGTTAATTTGGGTAATAGCATTAACTTTGCAGAGGTAGATATAAATCAAAAGTTTCTGTGCTTCTTGATTAACTAATGCAAATAAATAAATACAAAAGGCAAGCTGGGAATCCTATTTTGGTGGCACCCCAGGGAGAAATAAAATCTCAGAACAGACTAATTACTACTACATTACACTTGCTTAATATCAGAAGAATGATAATAAAAATCTATCAAATCTGCGCTTTTAAGCACATCTGGCATTCTACCTCTCTTCCCTCCTTAGCTTATTCCTGACAATTTTTCCACCTGTCCCATCCCCCATTGCTTGTCCCTATTTATTCCTTTTCCACTAATCATTCTAGTAGTCTATTCCATGAGACCACTGCCCTCTCTAGGAAAAAAGTACTTTTAGAGATCCTGGGAGCACTTAGCCCTTACAATCTGCTGGCCGAGCCACTCCTTTCCCCTCTGTTCCTCTTGTCCAGAAAGGTCACTTCACATCTCTCTAATGCTGTTTTGCTAATGAATGTCATATCCCCTATACCTTCTGGTCTCAGGTAAAACAAAAGCTTCAGTTCATTTATCTGCTTTCATATTCCTTCCTCTCTAGCCCAACATACTCTTTCATATTATGGTGTAGTAATAAAACAAATAAATATAACAAGTGAAACATTTAGCAAATAATCAACAATGAATACTCTAAAGTAAGCAAGAAACTAGCTATTCTATAAGGAGAGTAGTTGAAAATGTATTAACAATAGGCAGTTTTTTCTATCTGCTTGATCAGCTCAATGAGTCCTCTGTCTGCACCAAATTGACCCAGTCTGTCTATCTGAGGGACTAAGATAGATTCCCCAGGGTGATCTCAAGAAGCCTATCCATACCAGATTACACTGGGTCCTTTGCCTGTCAAAGGTTCTGGTAGGTATTAGTTCTGTGCTGAGCTCACCAGCTTCTTCAATCAGAGTGAAGGTTGGGCCTATCACACCTTGGGATGAGAACCGAACTGGCACAGGACAACTGTCAGACTGCCCATTTGTTCCCTAAGTTCATCTCAGCAGTCCAGTCCATACTGACACATGAGTGTTGGATTGGGCCAGTCAGTAGCTGAGGTGGTCCTCCCCTCCCAACCCTGGTGCTTCTAACCCACTCAGCAGCTAGCTACACCTCCATAAGTGCAGTCTGACCTCAGGACAAATGTGTGCCTTCATACACATGTTTTTCACTGTGTTTGCAAGGGGATCAACAGGTCCTTGCTTCACAGCTGTACCCAATAGTACAAACCTAGCTGTCAAACCAAAGGTGCCAACAGCAGCTTCTCATTCAAATCCTTCCTGCTATAGCTCCTCCAGGACCCATGTTGCTACTTGAGCATGGGTCATTAGGTTCACATCAGGGTTTAAGATTTCTGCATCACAGGGACAGGGTAGCCACAGACATAGTTTATCAGCAGCATGAATTACTGTCACTTGAAAATGTATGTATATGTATATATATATATATTGACTATGAGTGCCTAATGTTGTAAGGCAGGAGTTTGATTATTTGATTATTCAGATTGCGTTACAGACCAATATGAGTTAAGTTAAAACACATAAGAACATTTCATTAAGATGTCTGCATCATTTTTGTAAGTGCAGTCACATAAAATTAAAATGAGCAATGCATACACAGCTGCTGTGTTACAGTAAGTTAAGCCAAGGGATATATCTTTTTATTCTTCTTTCGGCTGTTCCCATTAGGGGTCGCCACAGCAGATCATCTGTTTCCATTTCTTCCCAGCCTCTGTATCTTACTCTGTCACACCAACCACCTCCATGTCCTCTTTCACCACATCCATAAACCTTATCTTAGGCCTTCCTCTTTTCCTCTTACCTGGCAGCTCCATCCTTAGCATTCTGTTCCCAATATATCCAGCATCCCTCCTCAGCACATGTCCAAACCAACGCAATCTCTCCTCTCTGACTTTGTCTCCAAACCGTTCAACCTGAGCTGACCCTCTAATGTACTCATTTCTAATCCTGTCCATCCTTTACACACCCAATGCAAATCTTAAAATCTTTAACTCTGCCACCTTCAGCAATGACTCCTGTCATTTTGTCAGTGCCACCATCTCCAACTCATATAAGATAGATGGTCTCACTACCCTCTTGTAGACCTTCCCTTTCACTCTTACTGGTATCCGTGTGTCATAAATCACTCCTGACAATCTTCCCCACCCACTCCACCTTGCCTGTATACTCTTCTTCACCTCTCTTCCACACTCACCATTACTCTGAACTGTTGACCTCAAGTATTTAAACTCATCCGCCTTCACCAACTCTACTCCCTACATCCTCACCATTCCTCTGTCCTCCCTCTCATTCACACACATATAGTCTTACTCCTGCTGACCTTCATTCCTGTCCTCTGTAGAGCATATCTCCACCACTCCAAAGTCTCCTCATCCTGTTCCCTACTCTCACTACAGATCACAATGTCATCCACAAACATTGTGATCTGTAGTGAGAGTAGGGAACAGGTTGAGGAGACCTTGAAGTGATGGAGATATGCTCTAGAAAGGAGAGGAATGAAGAAAGCAAGGGATATATATCAAAGACAAAACAAAATTAGACACTTTTGGTGGAATACTGTCTTCACTAACAAAAGGCTGTTTAACAATCAGCACATCACTGAAGTGAAACAACAGCTGTAATTGTCAATGAGCACAATACTTAGGTAAAACCAACGTTACAATTAACAATTGGTACACTGCTCACATGAAATAATAGCTAACATTAACAGTGAGCACAACACTCAGGTTCATAGGTGACTACTAGTAACTTTTAGCCAAGCCATGTTTGCCCATTTGTAATTTAGAGGATAAATTACCGTGAGGCATCGAGTTGGCTTTAGGTGCAGAACATACATAAGCTGCCTCTTTCCAACATGGGCATAGGTGTCATTCCAGGAGTAAATTTTCAATTCCCTATCCATTTGTCCAAATTGTGTTTGAATAGGTTCAGGAACAAAGTCTGCTTTACATGGATGAGAAGCCTGTTCCAGAGAAGGGTAAGTCTCTGGCACTTGTGCCTATCTCTCCAATATATCCTATTTATGTTGCAAACAATATTTAGGTTCTTCACTTGAGTATTTCTGATGCTGTTAGACTTGTGGATGTGCAGCAAGTCCATCAGTACTGGATGAGATTATGCCTTAAGCAAAACACATATCACCTCTCAGTACTCTATAGGAGACTGAGTATAAAAATAAGGCTTTGAGGTGTTGTGTGTATTCCATATGGGTAACACCATATATTCTTTTTGTGAGAGATCAATTGTTGCTCATGCCTGATCAGGTACTTACTAAATGGTGCAATACAGTCAATGATTGGGCTAATAATTGCTGAGTACAGAGAGACAATGACATCTTTGCACCCATATTTACATGTTGCACAGTATAGAATGCTTTCTTTACAATAGTAGAGAAATGATGCTCATAGGCCAAGTCACTGTCCACATATGTTACCAAATCCGTAACCACTGGGCCTACTCTTTGAGGTGTATTGTCTATGTGATAATTCCCTGGGGTGGCTGGCTTTCCAAAGAATATAATTTATTTTTTGGCATTCGATTTTAGATCATGGTTCTGGCATCAATCATTAGTTTGTAGCAAACTTTCCTGAAGGATATTAGTGTACTTGGGAGATTCTATGATTATGCTGAACTTCCAGTCATCCATAAACTTGGTCAACCAGAGGTCTTTGATGTTAGCATTGACTTTGAAAAGTGGATACCAAAATGGAGAGCCTCCACTAGTGACAGAACTATTTCTGGAGGGAGATTTCCCTGTCCTGACATCCTGTATCCTATCTCTTTGCCACTTGACTATTGACCAGGTAGTATAAGGGTTTACTTATAGTTTCCTGAGTTTGCTGACAATGTTCAAATGGGGAATAGTTATAAAGGCTTTAACCAGGTCAAGCTAGGTAGGGTACACCATTTTTCCCATGTCCATAGGTTTGATGACTTTCTCAAAAAAGTCCAGCAGATTAAGTAGGCACAATCTGCCTTTGATAACAGCAAACTGTGTTGGATCCAGTGTCTGAAGGCTTCCTTTGTCCATGGTTTTGCCTAAGAGACTAGTCAGACTTATGGGTGGGTAGTTATCCAGGTCAGCAGATGGCCTTCCCTTGTGCAGAAGGATAACTGTTGCAGTCCTCCATTCACTAAGAATGAAGTCAATTAGGAGGATAAGTTTGAACAGTGATTTTAGAGGGATTGATAGGTCATGTTGGTGAAACAACAATTACAATTAGCAATGAGTACACAGCTCAAGTAAAACAACAATTATAATTAACAATGAGCAAACACTCAGATAAAACAGCAATTGCAATTAATAATCAGCATAACACTTAGGTGAAAAAAAAACAATTACAATTAACACAACACTCAAGTGAAACAAGTGTTAACATTCCAGTACTTTTGAAGGTGTTTAGCTCATTTTTAAATAGTTTGGCCTCAGTAAAGTATTTTAGTTATAAGTCTTCACTTAGTAACATTCTATCTGTTTAAACACTTGTTGACTGGTAAGCCCACTGGACAGAAGAACTGTGTTTTGGTGGTGTCTCAGGAGAACTGTCTGGTTTAGTGACTTGTTTAGAGTCACACAGTGAGCAAACAGAAATAGAAAGAATCAAACCCTGTACCCTTAGTTACAAGGAAGCAACTTGTAGCAGTTATGAGCCATAATCCTCTGTATTACCTGGCAGACAGTGGCATTCATTGCTGTATTTTATTTTAACTAAATGGATAGAAACAGACATTCCAATCACTAAATGAATATCTCTATGGATGGTATGACAGGTGAAGGTGCTAGATAGGAGGGCCAGTCTGATGACCAGAAAATTTTGTGAGAAAAGTCCAGCTGAATCAAATTCAGATAGAAAATTCTAGTCTCAAAGTACCTAGTGATGACTGAGACCAGACTGATCACCAGCAAAGTGAACAATTTTAAGTAATAAAGGCAAAGCCTTGTAAGATGGTACACAGAGTATAGCAACAGGGGATGTTTGTATACAGCAGCAGTAGAGGTATAAGGTGTTAGAATCAGAAGACATTTTCCACAGAGCAAACTGTTACATTTTTGGTTTGATTTTATAGTAAAACTTGTGTCAGTTTTTACCAAATTTAAGATGGATATCAGTCACATACCCCAACAGTTTAGTGTTAGTTTATTACTTCAGTGGGACATTTTTCAAAAGATGTATTATCAATGGAATGGAATGAGTGATTCCAAGCTTCATCCAGACTGGTATCCAATGGCAAGTTTCCATTAATGAGCTGGTTATGTCTGGTAAAAGAAAAAAAAGAGACAGCGTGGATTTATGTTTGTTAACATGAAGATGGAAGCCCATATCCCTGAGCAGAAGCAGCAAAGACAGAAAGTAGTTTTCAAGTTTATTGCTAAGAGGTCTATGAATAGAGTCAGATTGGAAGATAGTAGGGTCACTAGCAAATTTTATAAGCTCATTTCCATAGCTAAAAATGTCATTAAAATATTCTTTAAAAGAAGAAACCAAGAACAATGAGATATACCAAATTCAACTATAAAAACTTGGAAGTTGACTGTTTCATTTGGTAGATAGTTCCCTGTGAGTGATTCCACTCAGCAAAAGTCCATATAAAGGATATCTAAGAATTTTGCATGACACACAATATAAAAAGACTTAGGTATAGAAAAAAAATGCACTGCCATATTGTCCACTAATGAGCTTTCTCTGAATATGGTCAGTAGTATAATGTAGAGCAGTAACAGTTCTGTCCTTAGATCCAAAACTGTGCTATACATTTGATATTAAGCATGAGCTAACCAAATGGTGAAAACTTACTGCTAATGCCTTTGCAAATAGTTCTGCATTATGTTGGATGTTTAGTTCGATTGTCTGGCCTCTCTGGCCCAGGGCGTAAATGAAAAGGGTCCTTGGACTAGTGTACCTACTCAGTTAACAAATGTCAGGCAGCACGATGCCAGGGCACTTCTATGGGCTAGGCTTTTAAAGGGCTCCAGGGCCATTAGCCTAGTACACACCTATGAACTTATGAAATTAAAAAAAATAAATGATGTTTTACATGCTTTGAAGAACTTAAGATCAATGTCTAGCTTGGACCTATGATAGCTTCCAAACACATATGTACAGCATTTATGCAAAACAAAGGAAAATCAGTTACTGGTTCAAAAAAAATTCAATCATGAAACTCAGTAAGAGGCCAGCTTCTTCAGTGCAAAATGTGATTTATGATACAAGTCAATATCAATAACTGAAGTAGATCATAAGTTTGATTTTTAAAGAAAAAGATACAATTTTCAAGTCTAATCACTATATAACATTTGTAACACTTCATGTAATACAGCACAAAAAGTATATTAATCTATGCAAATATGCAAATAAATAAAATTAGTCTAGGCAGAGAATCGGCATGGCGTAATGGTCTTAAGACTTAGTTGACTTGAATTCCCTGTGCTCCCATGGTCCTAAAAAGAAAAGCAATAATCATAGAATGTTTATTATTTATGTATTCATTTACTATTTGTTTACCAGGTAAGTGGACTGGTCTACTGACCTTTTTCAGCCATGACCTGAGCTCAAAGAGCAGAAAATGCATCAAGTATTTCAATCAATAATATTATATACAAAGTGAGCACATAAAATTCAGAACATAGTAAGACTGAATGTAGATAGAGTAACATTAAAATATGCAAGCAGAGTGCATTGATAAAACAATATATACAAAATGCAAGCTAAGATGTGCATAAAATACAGTGCAATCAGACATATAATACATTAACTCTATGTACATGGGCAGTATGTCCATCAGGGTAGGGTTAGAACTAATAATACTGATAATGTTTTTAGCATGGGGTGAGTTCATTATATGCTACAATCAGCACCCTTTTGTAATCACAGTTCTTATCTCCAGTGGAGTGCTTCTCAGCTACCATGTTTTTCTTTCCTTAGATGCAAATCTAATCCTAGTAGGGGTTTGTGTTTGTTCCCCCATTCATGTAATATTTCCATACTAATTGTGTTAACAAAATCTGCTGGATAGCCCCTCTAAGTGAACATGTTCTTTAGAACAGTAAATTATTCTTCTTGCAAGGCCTCTTTACTAGAAGTCAGTCTGGCTACTCAGATATAATGTCATTTTACCAAACTCTTTTTGTAACTCATAGGGTGGTAGCTATTTTAGTGCAAATATGAGTTTTTGAAAGTTGACTTTCTATAACTCTTAGATGTGAACCCATCTGTTCCACATGAAATTAAAGCATCAGGATAGTTAATACTTTTATTATTTAAATTCCAAGTGGATTTTAGAAAGGATGTACAACCATTAAGCTGATTAACAAATTCTGAAATTAGTTTCAAGGAACCCTCTACAAAATAAAAATAACATCCAGGTATCATAAATATGTTTATAAAATTTTGATTTAAACACATAAACCTTCTCCCATGAGAGTAATACCAATTTAGTATATCAACCTTTCAATTTTAATTACAACCATTGGACAGGTGAATAACAGTCAAGTCTATAATGAACAGATGTAGCTGTTTGCAAAAAAGCTACAGAAGATTAAAGACTTGCAGGTTGATAGCGCTTATCTGTTGGAATGCAGTAGACTGGGAATTGTTCCCAAAGGACTCGGATTATACAAGTTCCCTAATGGGCTAAATGAGAATGATTTTATGTTTAAAGACATGCCCCAGGATTCACAAAGCTCTGTGCAAGAATAAGGCTAGTCTTGCATGGAGTGGTTCATGTCCGTTTAGAATAGCAGCACACCTCGCATATGCATGAAGGCGTGCTGCTATCTAAACTAAACGGACATGAACTAGGAGCAAGTGCAGAGCTGCATGTGTCAGCAGTGCCTGCACATATAACACACCCCCTTCACTCAGAAAGTGCCATACAGCACTTTCGGACACAGATGAGTGTCAATTTATATAATATTAGAGCCTGGCTTTAATATTCTATAGTAAATGAGTGTCCGCAGACACTGAAATGTAAGTAGCTAAATTTTCAGTGTCCGCAGACACTGAAAAAGAAAAAAAAACACAAACACTTAGAAGGCAGCAGCCTTCAAGTGCACACCCCCAAATGTATGCATTCTTGCCCTACATGCATGGAAGCAGTAAGGCAAGAGGAAAGCAAGAGAAATTAAAAAATGTAAGTTTTTTTTTCATCAAATAAATCCAAAGTTTAAGCGTTGCACAGCTTGTTTGTACAGCGCACCACTATGCTTAGCCTGGCTGACATCCTGAAAATAATAGACAAGTGCTACTGTGATAGAAAATGTCATCAGGCTGCTGTAGCATAGTGGTACTGCCATGGTATAACATATAGAACATGTTCAGTTTGAACCCCCCTCTACTAAATTATTTAATAAACATTTAAGGAATTTGAATGATAGATGTCAATCATATGGCTCACGTATAGCACAGTAGGGATGGGAATATGTAAAATATAAATGTAAAAAATAATTTATAAATTTAATTAAAAAAATAGATTTAAGCAATGCTCTGCTAGTGTAAGCATTGCTTACCTGCTTTCAGCTCTGCTTAGCTGGTGTAAGCATTGCTATGCGGATTGCGGATATGCATGGAGCTAAGCACAGTTCAGCATATTAAAACTTGCCAATCAAGAAAAAGTGTGGGAAAATTGCCCTATTTAAACTGCACAGGTGGGAATACAGCTATAACCATTTGGAATTGCTCACAGCAGGACCAAAATGTCTGGCGTTGGTGACGGTGTTCATTTCTGAGCGCAACATTGGGGCATCCAGGAATCCATGGTCATGGTTGGGCTCCTAGTTAAAAACCATGATGGCAGGCTGCTGCAGGGCCAGTACCAAGGCTTGCAGTACAAAGCGGAGGCCTGGGACCAGCTTTCACGTGATCTCAGCAGTACCACTGGCATAACCAGGACTGGTGAGCAGGTACATCACCACCATAATGACCTGAAGTGGAGTAGAGGTGCACTCTTGGACCAGTAGATCCAAGAAGCCTAAGAGCAGGATGTCCCACCTGTCTGTAAGTACACAGTGTTATGTATCTCTAACTATGTATGGAAAAAGTTCAACTTGTGACTGTGCAGGTGTGATTAATGTGTGATGCCTCCCCATACAGCTGCTGCAGAGAGGTCACAGAATGTTGAGGCTCATACTGGCTGCATCGGCAGTATGGTGAATACAGAATATCCCCTACTATTAGCAGTAAGAAACAAAATTATAGTAATGGTAGTACTGCCTGTATATATAATTGTGCTGTAAAAATCAGGAATAAATGCCTGTGTCAGGCTGCCAGTGTTACAATGGAGTATTCCCAGCTGCTGTGTAATACAGTATCAAACAAGGTACAATATGCAGGAGAGGAATATTAGAATATGTATGAGTGTGTCTGAGCTAACCTGCCAAGAATGTGCCATGTCAGGGCTACTGTAACAGTTAGAAATGAAAAGCATTCCCCTGCGCAGATCATGCAGGAACAGTAATTGCGGGTTTCTGGGTTGTACACAGATATGTATGTCAAAACTAATAAAGGTGATCCCAAACACTGGTGTGTGTCATCTCACTTGTACCTGAAAAATAGAAATGTGTATGTCCTGCAGAATGCATTAACTGAGGTGAAATGATTTAGCACTGCTTGTCTGCATACTTTAGAATGGGCATTTCAAATAACTGAAAAAAGCAACAGTACATATTTCCATCACAATGTGTTTTACTTGTTTGTCTGCCAGCATTGTCCTGTGTTAACCTTTCAATTTCAGTTGTATGTAGCTCTGAATGTACTGAGAAATGTATAAGGCTGACAGGTGCAGACTTAAAACCTACATTGTGTATCAGGAATCTAAATTGCAGTATGTAGTAAAACAGTCAAATGTGCAATCCAACTAATGTGCACATGTTTCACAAACTGTAACACCAATGTCTGTTGTATATGCATAATTTGTACTGAAAATGTGAAACAAATAATGCAACATGTCATAATAAAAGTACTGTGCACAAAAATATGTACTAGATAGAAATGTCACAAACAACACACAACACCTCCGCAGTAGCATAGTCTAATAAGGACTAGGCCTGTAGTTCAATTTTGCACACACACCACGGTTCAAATCCAGGGATCACCACTAAAATCTCAGTCTGGTTCTACAGATGTAAACTGCAATCTGAATAGAAAAAATAATGTACTGCAACACATACATTTTCCATACAGGGCACACAGGTAAAGAAGTCTGAATAGAAATACTAGTATGATGCATATAACTATGAAAAGTGTAGAACTGCTGTGTTGATCAGCCCCAGTCCTACAAATAGATGCAGGCTAGACATCCACATTCTGCAGTCTGGCCCAGACAAGCCCCTCAAATGTCACTCTGTCACGAATAGTTTCCCCAGTTGCCAAGAAACCTGCACACAGAGAATGTCACAGTAGATGTATCTGAAAGGCACAACACACACTCCAGGGCCTGCAACTAATATGGGAATCTGAAATATGTTTAGAAACAGCAATGTAATGTGCACACAGTTCATCTGCACAGGCCCACAGGTAAAGAAATTGGTACAAAAACAGGTATGATGTGTATAACTAAAATAAGGGTACGATTGCCCTGTTGATATCTACAGCTGTTGGTATGCTGTAGTAGCCCCATGGCCCAGGTAGAGTGTAAGTGTGGTCAGAATGTAGAGTAGTGAATAGTAGTGTACTGACAAATATACTTGATAGTAGTTGTCAATTGAATCTGTTCCCTTCCCCCACCACTCAACTGATCCAACCATCACACTGAAATCAACATGCGTATGTTCCTAAACAAATCTCTACTGTTGGGACCATTGTTACATTTGGCTTATCATTGTTTAAACTGTGTGCATACTAATATTTCCTGTTGAATAATCATTTTATTGCCTGCTTGACATACCACTAACTAGCATGCTGATGCAACCCTGAATGCCATTCCATAGACGCATGGGTTCTGTTTGCTATGGCACAGTTATAATTGCACTGTTTTGGGTAAATGGGAATATCCATGCATGCTATTTTGACTAATGTTGTAATGTGTTGTGCATGACTAACCAATATTCATTGTTCATTTCTACACCATACCACATATGGGAAGGCAGACCCCAGCAGATCCACCTCTCCCACCCCACCTGGCTGAGTCACCAGGTCCCAGCACATCTGGGACCCAACCCAGACCTCCCTCATCTGCTGGTCCTACATCACCCTTGGGTGGAACCTCTGCAGGGGATGGGGCTCGCCCCCACCTGCAAGTGGGCACGGTGAGGATGTTGTCATCTGGGACAAGGTCTGTGGCATGGTGCGCAGTGTAATCCAGATGCAGCTGGATGACTGCCTGTGCCAGGTGGAGGGCAGGCTGTCACAGCTAGAGAGCAGGTGGCCCCTCCAGCCCAGCCCCCAGCACAGCCACCTTCAGGGCTGTGAAGGAATAGTGGTGACTGCCATCAGGTGGGGACATTAGTTCCACTACTACCATCTGGGGGGCTCATGAGCCTTGGATTCCCAACCACCATCCTCATCAAGGTGTTTACCCCACCATGTGTAATACACTGCCCCTGTCTGCTGTCTTGTCTGTCTTGCCTGTCTGCAAATGTAACCTCTCCTACCAAACTTCTCTCACCACACTTACCAATAATCCTTCCTTAACATCCCACTCTCACCTTAGAAATAAGGGCATCTGTCCCTCATAAAAATCACATCCCATACATAGCTCTGCATTTTGCCCAGAGACATGCACCCATCACACAATCTAACCCTACCAAACATCAGTATTGTATGATGCCCACACACCTCACTGTAGGGTGTGAGGCTCCATATTCTAAATTGTCCACATTGAAAACATCTGTTGCTGCCAAAGAAATGCAGAGCTATGGTCCTTTCCTACACCCATCCTGCACATCCCTACTTGTTTCTCCTCTTGTTTGTCCCCCTGCTTGCCCCAATTTCACCACTTTCCCATCTCCCTTCTTTTCTTTTCTTTATTTGAAATTAGCGTGGGTTTAAGTGGCCATCAGTGGCCGTAAGCTAAGCTAAGCATACGTAAGTGTCGCTTAGCTCGACGCAAACCCACCCAAACCTGCTAACAACTGCTTTAAAGTGCCTTAATTACTCTGTCTCCAACAGCCCCTGTTCTGCCCAGCAACAAAATAAGCAACCCTTGCAAGTCTCAAACCCAAGACCCTGCACACTATAGATAAAGTTATTTACCACAAAGCCATTTCAGATGTAAACAAATCTGAAGTTTTGTCAAACATATCATCCAACACAGTCATTCAACAGTAGGGGAAATGTATTTATATATGTAGATGTATCTATAGATGCATATATATATATATATATATATATATATATATATATATATATATATATATATACAGGTTTACTATCACATGTTAGTTTGTCTTTTAGACAAACAAATTATGTGTGAAAACCACATAGCGAAACTGATAGGGAGATCACCACAATGTCGAAGCTGACAAGAGTGAATAGCCACTGTTGTCAGCTCCAACACTGTGGTGCAGATTGCACTATAGTGGGGATGGGGAAATGCACCCTTACCCTCACTGTAGTGCAATCTCGAGTTTGTATATATAAGTAGGGGTGGTGTGGGGGGGGGCTTGCCTCCCTGCAAAAACCAGTTGGAGTATGTTGGGTGGGTAGGAGCATTTCAGTGTAGTTGACATTTTCGAAATTCGACTGCACTGAAATGTTCGGTTCGACATTTACACTGTTCGGTGTACAGATTTCCAAACATTTGGTTTGGAAATCTGTGCATTCGAACAATGTTATGTCGAACATCTGATAGTAAACCATATATATATATATATATATATATATATATATATATATATATATATATATATATATACATATATATATACACACACATATATATATATATATATATATATATATATATATATATGCATATATAAAGATATATATATATATATATATATATATATATATATATATATTTATATAAAAAACACAGAAAATAAATATATGACCAAAGACACTGTTAATGGGGGTGAAGGGGCACAAAATGAGTACATCTTGTAAGTATTGATATCATCCCCTCCTCCACAGCTGAAAAGATCTGCCTTGCAACACAATAACCAACACTTGTAAGTCTCATACCCAGGGACCTACACAACATAGCCACAACAAGTTAACAATAATACATCTCAGCTGTACGATGTCAGGATGATATCAATAACATATCATGCAGAACAGTCTGTCTACCATAGGGAATGTACAATGCGGAAGCAGTAAACATTCCAATGATACATACACTCACATACACACACACACACACACACACACACATATATATATATATATATATATATATATATATATCTATATATATATATATATATATATATATATATATATATATATATACACACATTTTATATATATATATATATATATATATATATATATATATATATATATATATATATCTATATATATGCATATATATATATATATACATATATATATATATATATATATATATATATATATATATATATATATATAACACATACATACACACATACATACACATATATTACTACTTATAGATATGTATAAGAAGATATATATTTAGAGGGTGCACAGCATATCAAACGGTCAGTATTTCTACAGTTGCCACCTTTTAAAATGGCCAGTGTTTGATTCATTCATACAAAAGACAATTATTGCATGAAACATATACCCACAGACAAGACAAAGGATATGACCCCACTCATAAGTATGCATATATAGAAATGTTTATTTATGTACTATTTCAGTTGTATATGCCATTTCATATAGCAGTGAGGTGTTTGAAATACATAATAACTGAGTAATGCAACTCTCAAAAAAAAACATTTGATACAGTAATCTGAAAGCATAACATATATTGCTGTCCAGGCCAAGGCCTTCAGGTAGTACAACAGTAAAAAAAAACAATTGCCTGGAAGATAAGAATCAATCAAGACTAATTAATTACATATGTAGTTCAGCAGCCTCCAATTACACTCTGTACTCAAACTCTAGGGGGAAAAGAATTAAGTATTCTCAATGAAAATGTATCTGTTACATAACAATGATTAACGTAAAACATCACTATCACACTGACAAACAGAACTGTCTGTAAGACAGTAAGCACTAGCCTACCACTGTTCCCATGGTGAAATGTATGAAAATGTACAGCCATATACCTTCATGTGTCTTACTACTGATATTCCTCACATGTTGTAACAGCATAGGTTAAAAATGGTGCAAACCCCTTTCTCTATAGAATGACTTACAAAGGCATATAACAGTGTTACATACACTGACCTCTGGACTGTACAAAGTCACACATGTTTTGTCCAGCTGTAGCCCTCATATATATGGACCCTACCCCACAAGTTGTGTGGGAGTCCACAACATCACTGGAATGATAGTAGGAATGCCCGCAGTAAATAATGAAAGGCCACTACTTAACAACCTCTTACTGCATGACATACGGACAAAGCCTGGTATATAGATGGAGGACAGAGGCTGGAACACAGGGCCATATTTGCAATATTGCTGTTATACACTGTGAAAGTTGCTGGTGTTACAGGATTGGTTGCAACATATCCTTTCTCAGGAATATGAAGTCAGAAGCACAAATGGATGTAGTCATGTACTGATGGCACTCAATAGAAAAAATGCCACTGATATATCAGAGACAAGACCTGTGTGGTGAACAGACAAAACATAACAGCCAATCCTCTGGCCATCATGTGGATACACCCACAGTTGAAAGTTATGCAGACAGACTGCTTTCCATGCAAAACTAGTATGTGCACACAAACCCTGTAAAATTAGCAGTATTCAATGCATATAACAACAATACTCACACTGTCTGTAGGTCTGGAACCTTATACAAATATGTAGTTGGCCCATGTCTGCAAGTCCTGTTGTAAGAGGTATTGCTACCTGATGTCTGTAACACTACTGCCCACACACAGGAAGGATGTCTTCCATACAGTAAAGGTAAAAGGACAACGCCCACATGATGTAGTAATTTATAGTTGTGCGTTGCCATGACAGTGGTAATTGGAAGCACTACACAACTGGCTGCATGCAATAAGCAAATGGTGAACACTGACTGGTGCAGAGGCCATCACCTGATCATGAGCATCACCTACAAAATCCATGCTGCAACCTATTCAAAGCAGATCAGTCTCTGTAGTGGAGAGAGAGAGAGAAAAAAAAATTAAAACTACAAACTAAATCAAAAGAAAAGTATATAGAAAAAGGGACACATAAAGTGTACCTAGAAAAGAGGACAATACTACAACAGGTATGTGAAACATATATGCATGTAACTGAATGTAGTACTTGGTCTGTAATAATGGGATAGATGATGTGGAAAGATTTATATGTGCCATCAAGACTTGTAATGATGTCCTTCTGAATAACTGCTTTGGACATAGCATCTGGCCCTGTGGGCAGTGGGCTATACCTGTCAATTGGGCAGATCAGCACTGAATGACAAGATGTAAGCCATCATAGTGTGTGTTCTGTACCTCAAGACATGTATATTAGTGTGGCAAATAGCTGGTGGTTAAAGTAATGAAGTTATGATAGACACTTGAGTTTCGGACCCCACCACCTGCAGGACAGTCATGTTAATGTGAAATGCATCATGCACAAAGATCATATGTTTATAATAGGTTCACCTGCAATCTGTCCCCATACATACCCCCCTAATGTTAGGCTGTGTCCACATGTGACACCCTTCTGTTTTATAGCAAGGCAGAACAGTGCAGCTGTGGAGGAAGGAGAGTTAGAGAGTGTGGTCCTGATGTTTGAATGCACTCTCTCTCTCTCTCGCTCTGTATAGATATATATATATATATATATATATATATATATATATATATATATATATATATATATATATACACACATGTATGTCTACAGATATACAGGCACACACACACACACACTAGATATATATATATATATATATATATATATATATATATATATATATATATATACACATTTCCCCTACTGTTGAATGACAGTGCTGCACAATATGTTTGAGGAAACATTACACATATCTACACACACACACACACACACATATATATATATATATATATATATATATATATATATATATATATATATATATATATAAACAGTAGTAAGCGTGTGCGAACAAGACAGTTATGTCTGGTGTGAAATCCATGTTGGGAACACATTGCCCTTGTTTGTGAAGGTGAGATTGGTATGTTGGGGAAGGATAGTAGGTATATTTGGGGAGGTAGGTTGGATTGGCAGACAGACAAGACAGCATAATGGGTCGGCATATGACATGTGGTGAGTAAACACCTTGGATGGGGAGTGGTATTTGGAAAGTGGAACCCCATGAGCCCTCAAATGGAAACAGTGGGACCAAGGTCCCCACCCATGGGTAGTCACAACTGCACCTTCATGGCCCTGAAGGTGCCTGAGCTGGGGGCTAAGCAGGAGGAGCATGAGGACCCCGTAATGGTGTACCAAGGGCCTCATAGTGGTGTAGCACATCCCCAAGTTTCTGTGAAGCTCCCTATGTACCAGACCCTGGACCTGACTTCAGGTTACAGGATCCTGTCTGTGTGTGCTCCCAGGGGGGAACGAACACCATCCCCTGAGGTGGTTCCCCATGAAGGTAGTGCAGGACCAGCAGATGAAGATGCCCCGGGGTGGATCCCAGATGTGCTGTGGCCTAGTAACATGGCCAGATGAGGTGGGAGAGGTGGTTCTGCTGGGAACAGGCTTCCCAAATATGCTATTGTATCACAGTTATAGAACATATGTGGGTAGTAATAGTCCACACAATCCAGGATTACTTCTAACACCATGCATAGATATCTCCATTAACACAAAACACCAGATTTGGAGCAGTCACATAGCAAACAGAACACATGCATATATGGAACCATACTGGCCCTCACAATGGCATGCAGGTGGCATTGTTAGCAACAGGCCACCAATGATAGTGTTTCAACATGGAACATGACTAGAAACACATTGCATTATTTGTCATACAATACGATATATGTCCGAACAGCAGGTTTGCTGTAAACATACCCGTTGAGTTGTGTGTTCAGATTATTGTTGTAGATATGGTGGGGGGGGGCAGAGATGGTAATTAACAACTATTAGATCTTTGCAGTATCAGGTCCTCAGACATTGTTTCCTCTTTATGTCTTTCAGGCACCATGTCTAGAGAGCATTTGCCAATTTATTCCCCTCAGGAAAATGATGTCATAATCAACTACCTGGTGCAGCACCACCACACCCTCTTTGGCCATACAGCCCATGATCTGCAGGAGAGGACCACCCTGCAGAACAAGCTCGTCCACAGGGTAAATGATGTTGGCCTGCATAACCGCAGTTATGAGCAGGTCCGACATCGGTGCACTGACCTCATCCGCCATGCCCATCAGCATGCTGCTGCAGTTAGGAGGGACCAGCTAGCCACAGGGGGGTCATGCCATCCAGCCCTCCCTGACACATGCAGAGGAGCTCCTCGTCAGTGTCGGGGCACCTGCCCACCAGCAAAGACAAGACCCAGTGGATAGCGTTATGGAGGTGGATGCTACCCACACAATGGACAAGGAGTGTGCAGATAAGGCCACAGGGCACATCAGTAGACCACTGTTGCTTATCCACCTGCATCCGTAGAGTTGAATCATGCATATGTGAGATAAAATATATATAGTCTGTTGCTGCATTGTAGTAATGAACAGATGTGCATAATCTGTAGTATTGTGGGTTTGTACTGTTGATGTACTGAAATGCTGCTCCCACCCTGTACCAATGCCACAGGTGTGGCTACTGACATCATATTTCTCACACAACTATGTAGGTCCCTCTGGTATATCGCTGAGGCAGCAGCCTGTAGCTGGTGAGTATGGTGTTGTTTGTTCAGGTTTGCCAATACACCGGCCATGTTATGGCCATGGTATTTGCCATGCACACATTTATCAGACCTACCCATAAAGCATGCTCTACTTGTTCACTTATTGTTGCTGTCAACTGCACTGCATCACAGTGGTCACCATGGTGGCATATCTGAAGGGTATGTAAGAGTCCTGCAATATAACTAACAATCTGTCATTCCAAAATGTGTGCACAGAGATGAACATAATGGTGGGACAAATGGCCTATAGTAGCAACATGTCTGAAACATCACCCTTATACAGTGCTACATCAGTGTATGTACCACTATTACAATGGCAACTGTTACCATTCTACACAATGGCATATCACAATACCACATTCCACAAACCTTACAACCTGTAATGTGGTCCTAACATGAGCAATGAATGTGTAATATGAAATCCTATGTGGGGACAGCAAATATGGGGAATACATACCTTAACAAACACTGGAAACATATGTGTGCACACACTCCAAATAACATATTGTGAAAGCAGATTTTGAGGTACTGACAGCATGCACTCTTCATGAGTATGCATCTTCCAGCAAGTACAGATCCTCAATGTCACACCAAGAAATGGTCTGCTGTCCAAGACGTATGTCCATCACATTTTCCCACTCACCTGCAACAGATGCAGCCATGGCTTGCACACATCTTGCAAGAAATGAAATGGATCCCATACCCAACAGGTAGCACACAGGAGTGGGACATGTAGCCTTACCTCACCATCGCATATACCATGACAAACAGTGCAGACAGTTATGTATTTGACGAGGAAGTATAGGACAACATTAATGTAGAAAATAAACAAATGGCCATCCAAGACAGATGACGACACATGTTGCAAACTGGTCTTGGAGACTGCCAAGAAACATGCCGCAACACTGAGAGAGTTGCAGGAATGTCTAGCAAGTACTGGCTGTGCAGTACCTGTGTCGACAATTGCCTGGATTCTGCATAAGTGTGGCTTATGGGTTGGGGTAATCAGATGGGACAGTTCCAAAGGAAACAACAGCCAGGGCTCTCTACAGGTAGCGTATGCATAACATCAAAAGTCCCCCAAAGGCATGTGTTGCAATGTGTAATGGTGTACCAAGACCACGTTCGAAACCTACAGACAATATCAATTAAGATACATGTGCTGCACAAGCAACACCTCACTCCACTTCAAGCCCACCATCCCCATCTGTAACTTGCTGGTGCCAGTGTACACCTGTATGTTTGCTGTTCATTAGCAGGTACAAGGCTGGTACACATGGTGTCCTGAATTTGGGACAGTGCAAAATGACACTCATGTGTAGCCCATAGTTGTCAACCATCTGCAAAAAGGCTGAGGATGGGGACGAGTGTCATCCTGAAACACAGCAGTGAACTGAAGCAGACATCCAAAACTCGCTAAAAATGGCTGTATCTGCACACAGTCAAGGTCATAAATTGTGGCAGACATAACCCTGACTCCACAGCAATAGTGAAGGCACTGTGTGACCTCCAAGGGCTGTGCACATGAGTTGACCTTGCAATCTTGCAGAGTTGGGGGACATTTGTAGGGCAGAGTGACCAAATACTGGCAAGTGCAGATGGGCCATGCTAGTATACCCCTTCCAGGAATAATGACTGCTGTAGTACATTTAACAGTTGGTGTAACAAACCATCATGTTAAGGGTGTGCACACTTATGCACCCACGTATTGTATGCATCTCAATCAGCATCTGCACAACTAACACATTTGTTTGATACTGCATTTGATTGCACAGGTCATATGCCACATATCAGGTTCATGTAATGTTAACATATTCAGTATTGTGGCCCCATGGCATATCAGGGAAGATGGTGCCATGTCAATAAGGGTGTGTACACTCCTCATAGCCACGGTAAGGTTTGAACGTTGTCAGTGTAATTGTATTTTATTGGTCATAAATGCACCGCTAATGATGAGATCTGCAAATCAGACATCAGGCATTCACTATTGACATCTGTCCACATATCATCCCAGGTATGTGTTGGACAAATACATGGAGGCTGTGAGCAGCAGAGCAAACATACACACACATATACACATTCAGCAATGGTGTGTACACCTGTGAGGTATGGTACACAGTACATGCCAGGGTGCTGAACAGGTGCACAGCAATACCATGCACATGGGTGCAGTGTGTTCCAAGGAAAGGGGCATCACCTACTAACACAACTCATGCATCACAGAGATGTATAATGTTGGTAACAAGGATTGACTATAGCTGCAGTGCATGCTGCTGAGTGCCATATGTCATGAGAGGTCTGTGTGTAATATCTTTGTGCAACCTCACCTGTAAGTATATATGTGTGTGTGTGTGTGTGTGTGTGTGTGTGTGCGTGTGTGTGTGTGCGTGTGTGTGTGTGTGTGTGTGTGTGCGTGTGTGCGTGTGTGTGTGTGTGTGTGTGTGTGTGTGTGTGTGTGTGTGTCTGTGTGTGTGTGTGTGTACAGTTAAGTAATGATGTGCAGGTCTTAAAGTGCAGTTCTTGTTTTCCCCTCACAGGTGGCAAGATGGGCCAGGGTCCCTCCTGCAGGGAAACTAATGTTAGTGTCCATACAGTCTCCAACAATGATGATAGGTGTGGTGAGGCACAGGCAGGGTTGTCAGGTGCTGAAGTTGTGCCACCGTTAGACATCACACTTTTATCCACCCCATCCCCGCTCACAGTCACATTGTCTATAAATACCCCATCACCAGTGGCCATAGATGAGGGACAGTTTCTGGGTGGTGACATGGGACAGGACAGTGTGGTGACTATGGCAAGTGGGTCTGGACACAGCAGCCATAGCCAGATGCCAGGTGAGGTACCACACAGGCAGATGTACAGGGGTGCTCATAGGAGGGCTGCTGGTCATCATGCCCCTGGCAGAAGTGCCACAGCTGTTGTCACCTGATGCATGTTTCAGGCCATCATGGAGGCGCAGGCACGTATGGAACATTATACCAGGCAGGGCCTGAGGCTCCAGAGAGCTACTCAATCTGCTGTTATTGACAACATCCGTGATCTTGCAGGTGCCCACCGTTATTTTGCAGAGGTCCTGAATAGATGGTTGGGTGAGATGGTGGGAATCCTCGACTGTGGAATGTCTGTGCTTGAGCATATGGTGGGAGTAGTGCGACGGCCATGTGGACGTAGGCCAGCAACACCAACAGGTGGAGGTTGACTTGAATGTGCAACAAGTCAGAACCACTCCCATAGTGGCAGTACCAGCACCAGCACTGCAGGAGGGCACTATCCACACCACAACATAGCAGGCCATATGCATGTGGCCCTGGCTGGTCCCAAGAGGGGCCCAGATTCCGTGGACATATGTCATCATCAGGGGAGAGTACCATATCTTGGCTTATACCTGGTAGTGCACATGGAACCCCTGGCAGGCACAGTTCTCGTGCCCATGGCCGGAGATAGTGAACTGCACACCCTGCCAGGTACAGTCTGCAGCTGTCCAACAAACCCCTGTATAGGGCAGCCACATGGCAGAACTGTGTGCATGCACACACACATCACCAACATAGCTAGGGCAACCCCATACCTACACACACCACATCTGCACAGCCCAATTAATAATAAAACTGCCTAACACACACACACATGATGTCAAACAAATGGCTCAGCCTAGGTCTCTGGCAAACCCACAAAACACCATGTGCATATGATGACACCTGTACCACATCCCTGTCTTCCATAACATCGATGCAGGGACAGGCTAATATGATTCTGATGCACAGGGTGACTGTACTACGGTGTACCAATGTAATTCTGTGTAACATGTTTTCGGCACTAAAGTTTAATGCTTACGTGTCAGGATGTGTAGCTGTCCAGCCATGATGCATTATAGCTATTATTAACACGGAGTGATGGTAGTCTCTATAATGTATTCTATTTGTGTTTAGGTGTCTATGTGTCAGCAGGATGTTGAACTGATGTTGTTTCCTACAAGGGGTATGGCACTGTGGTGACACCTTGACTGTGCCATATCCCGGGTACAGCTAAAGACAACTCACATGTCTGTATAACAGTTACTGCATGTGCCACATGCCTGATAGGTCTGAGGGGTGTATGCAGGTGAGTGCATGGTGGCTAATATCAACAGCCCTTCTATAGTGGACAATGGTAAGTGCACTGGGTGGTACACACCACATGTTTGTGTGTAACACACACCCACACACACACACACACACACACACACACACACACACACACACACACACACAGGCTTTGGTGTTGATGCAATACAAAAAGAATACTGTACACATGGATGTATGTACTTTTGCAGGGAACCCATTTTAGCCTATGTTATTCCACCAAAACAGAATAGGCACAACATCACATTGGGAAATAATCAGTCTGCTAGTTTATTGTCATTGACGATGGCACTGGCAGGGTATATGTCTCCTTCAAATATTTGCTCAAACCACACAAGCCATCAGGATAAAAAAGTTTTACTGATGTATCTAGTACCTCGGATTTCTCCTTCAAAGAATGAATTATTACATCAAGCAGCCTTCATTATATACATCTTACTTCCATCAGTTATTTAATACATTCAATTAATTCATGAATTCATTAAAAAATCAGTGACTTAAAGTGCCCATTACACATTGCCCATACTTTTACTATTCACCATATATCTTTTAAACACAGACATCACAAAATACATGAACACGTTTCCACATTTGATATTATTTTACTATGTTACCTCTATTGACTAAATAGGTAAATAAATATATATAAAATAATACATTACAATTTTTATCTAACTTTTTTTTTAATTTGATTATAAAATGTTTAATATGTGACACTTCGGAAAATTGCCCCTGAAATCACCATAATTATCACACATAACTGGAATGAATTCCAGCTGGTTACAAATATGCTACTGAAGAAAACATCATTTTATGCCAATTAATATAATCAAATGTGGGCTTTGTTCAAAACTACATATATCTGTGAAAAAAGAAATATCAATTCACCAACTATGAACATTTGTATCTAATTCCATATGTAAACCTCTAGGGTACAGTGACCTGAAGTTAATAATACATTTAGATTTTGATTCTAATAGTTTGCTGCTATCCGCCTCTCTGCTAGATAATTTAGGTTTGGCCAGCACTCTAAAGAAAAGAGATTCATCTGAACCATCATGTGACTGAATAAAATGTGTTGCTACTGGATTCTCAATCCTGCCCCTCCTTCTGTCCTCCAGGTGTTCCATATGACAGCTCTGTTTGTTTGTCCAATGTACCATTGTACTGTGGAGCAACCACAGCCTATGATGTAAACAATTCCTCTAGATTCACAGGTGTATGTTTCACTAGCTTTCTAAATCTTACCATTAATATTGGCCCTGTCCAGAGTCCTGATTTTCCCACAAGCAATACAATTCCTATATGGGAAAATTCTCTTTCCACCTTGTGTTTTCTGCAATTTACCATATGATAAAAGTTCTTTCAAATTCCTTGACCTCCCATAGGAAAAAAATATTTTTTCTGGAAAAATGTCCCCATATCTTTCATCATTGAGGACTATTGGTCAATACCTATACACTAGATCCTTAAACACCTCCAAAAAAAGGAATATTTGGTGACAAAGAAGCGGGAATTCTGCCCATCTGCCTCCTTACTTGGATTTGTGTGGTACCATCTGGGGTCACCCCCCCCCCCTTAGTACTCAGCGGCAGACCAGGCTTCCTTTTGGCCTTACTCTCTGCAGCTGCCAAAACATCTTTCTGGTAACCTCTTGTAAATAACTTATCCTTAACTCTGTTAAACTCACTCAACAATTCATTTTTGTTTGAAGTATTGTTGGCTATTCATAGGAACTCTCCATATGGCAATGACACCAATAGATGTGGGGGGTGCATGCTATCTGCGGTCAAAAAAATGTTTACCGCCCTATCCTTAATGTGAGGTTTGTAAGCCACCCTAAAGTTGTCATCCACAAAATTTTCCAAATCCAAATATTGTATAACCCTCTTATTGATTTTATAAGTAAATTCAAGACCAAATTGTTTGTCCTACAACATGTCTATAAAGTTTTCAAACTCTTCCATATTTCCTCTGCAGATGAATATGAGATTGTCTTTTCATCTTTTAAAGAATAATACTTTAGTCTTATAAAACATCATATTGTACAATTTAATTCTCTTAAAATAATCCATAAATAGTACTGCATACATGGGGGCATACGCTGCCCCATTGCAGTCCCTTCCAGCTGCAGGTAATGGTTACTATCAAACATAAAGCAATTATGCATTAGTGAAAACTCTAACAGACAAATCAAAAAATCTGTTCTGGGGCCAGCCCCGAACATGTTACTTATGGCTCTTAAATCCCATTCTTATTTTATGCTCGTGTGTAGGGATTTTACATCTACTGTGGCCCAATAAAAATCTTCGGACCATTCCTGGCCCCTTAACATTTCTGCCAACATCTTTCCATTTTTAATATGACAGCTTACTTTCTTCAAGTTGTTCTTGAGATGAAAATCCAGCAATATTCCTACATTTTGGAGAAAAGTTCCTTTCCCCGAAACAATTGGTCGCCCGGGTGGGTTATGGATATTTTTATGTAGCTTAGGAATGGCTTTAAACATGGCATCCCTGGGATGTTTAATATAAAGCTTGTTAACATCCAAAGCATTTAGAAAACCCAATCTTTCTGCCCTTTCCAGGATCTCTAATAATGCCTCATTAAATTCTGAGACTGGGTTTGCCAACAGCTTCTTATACACAGTGTTTTCATTCAATAAAGCATACATCATGTCTTTATATTGGGCCTCACTCATAACTACCCAACTGCTGCCCTTGTCAGCTTGTGTGAACACATATTCCTTACTGCAACCCCTTAGTTGTTGAAGGGCTTCCCATTGAATTTTGGTTAGATTAAAGGATTTGAATTTCCTTTTAAATACATCATATTCCTTTTCCACATTTGCTCAACACTTTTTCAAACACTAAAATGTTATTAGACATTTTGGGTGGCATGAATGTACTATTATAAGGTACAGGCAGCATTGTCATTTTACCATACCCCGTAAAAAAACTTGAAATCTCCTCATTCTTATTAACTCCATCACCCCTGTTCTCGTCATATGTATCTGGTTTCTCATACTCATAAATGGAAACGTTTAACAAAAGGTTATCAGTGCTCTCGTTGAGAGAATCATTAGCATTTTGACCCCCTTCCGATGTGTTTGCATTAATATCAAAAATATTACTTTCACCTCCTATGCCCTGCCTTCGTTTACTTTCAAAGAATACTTTTAAGTTTAACTTATGACAGAGTCTGTTGATTTCCAAAATCACATCAGCTAAACTCGGGCAATGTGTAGGGACATTTTTGCTGCCTTTATCCAAGATGGATAGAGCATTAGAGTCCAAAAATAAATCAGACAAATTTACCGCTTTCAGGTTGTCCATACATACATTAGTCCCAATGTTCACTGATATAGTTCTCTCATTGTCACCAATATAGTTATCCTCACAATTTTCTTCAGTATCTTTTCCTTTGGCTCCTATTGTTCCGATTCTGCTGGAAACCCTCTTTCTGCTTACCATCATCGTCGTTTGCATTCCTTTGCCATCTATGACCTCGACCTCTGCCAAATTCTGGATTCGCCTTCTGGATTCTCCTTCGCTGGACCTGATGCTCCCGATTCGTCATTAAGCTCCTCGAATGGCACGCTTTTTTTGCTGCTGTTTGATGCCAATTACCCAGAAGACACTGAGGAATCACGAAATTCCTGACTTCTATAATTTGACCTTCTATTCTTCTGCCTACCCCTGGGTTCTTTCTGCTGCCAGGAAAAGATGGCGTTGTTACTATAATCATTTAAGTTTCTATGTAACTTGCCCTTCTTATGAGCAGTAACCACTTCTTCCTCCTTCACCATTTTTTCCTTCACTTCTTTTACCTTGTTGTCAAAACCCATAGTCGGCATTTTTTCAGCTAGTTCTGTCTACACCTGTAAGATCTCTGCTCTAAGCTTTTCTTGTTTCCTTAAATTCTGCTTCACCAATACTCTCAACCAAACTTTGGTGCACGCCAGCGACGCCTCATTCCCTTCACTCAAAAGGTCATTCTCGTCTTCTGCAAACTCATTAGCTGGCAGTTTATTAATTCTAAGGCAGCTGGGTGTGATGTCTAGTGACAGGTATTTCTTCAAAAGTCTTATATCATAATAGAGTGTTACCTCTTTGGTAAACAGCCTCTCCATGTTTGTGAAATTCATCTCACAGGGATTTGTTTCATGCGTCATCAAGGGGTCAATCTCCACGATTCTGGATTCCCTTTCCTTCCAGATGTCTGCACATGTGAAATGGGCCCCTTCAGCTGCCATAATCCTCCAAATATTTGTTCAAACCACACAACCGACTCCAATATAATGAATCACACAAACCATCAGGATAAAAAAGTTTTACTGATGTATCAGGTACCTCGGCGTACACCTTCAAAGAATGAATTGTTACATCAAGCAGCCTCAATTAAATACATCTTACTTCCATCAGTTATTTAATACATTCAATTAACTCATGAATTCATTAAAAATTCAGTGACTTAAAGTGCCTATTACACATTGCCCATACTTTTACTATTCACCATATATATTTTAAATACAGACATCACGCAATACATGAAAACATTTCCACATTTGATACTATTTTACTAAGTTACCTTTTTTGAATAAATAGATAAAAAATATATATATATAAAATAATGCATTACAAGTTTATCTAACTTTTTTGAATTTGATTATTAAATATTTAATATGTAACACTTCGGAAAATTGCCCCTGAAATCACCATAATTATCACACATAACTGAAATGAATTCCAGCTGGTTACAAACATGTTACTGAAAAAAACATCATTTTATGCCCACTAATATAGATTGATGAATCTCTCTTCTTTAGTGTGCTAGCCAAACCTTAATTATCTAGTAGAGAGGCGGATAGCATCAAACTATTAGAATTATTAGAGTCGAAATATATTGTTAACTTCAGGACACTGTACCCTAGATAATTAGATACAAATGTTCAAAGTTGGTGAATTGATATTTCTTTTTTCACAGATATATGTGGTTTTGAACAAAGCCCACATCTGATAATATTAGTGGGCATAAAATTATGTTTTTTTTCAGTAACATGTTTGTAACCAGCTGGAATTCATTTCAGTTATGTGTGATAATTATGGTGATTTCAGGGGCAATTTTCCGAAGTATCACATATTAAATATTTTATAATCAAATTCAAAAAAGTTAGATAAAATTGTAATGTATTATTTTATATATATTTATTTACCTATTTATTCAACAGAGGTGACTTAGTAAAATAATATCAAATGTGGAAATGTGTTCATGTATTTTGTGATGTCTGTATTTAAAAGATATATAGTGAATAGTAAAAGTATGGGCAATTTGTAATGGGCACTTTAAGTCACTGATTTTTTAATGAATTCATGAGTTAACTGAATGTATTAAATAATTGATGGAAGTAAGATGTATTTAATGGAGGCTGCTTGATGTAACAATTCATTCTTTGGAGGCGTAAGCCGAGGTACCAGATACATCAGTAAAACTTTTTTATCCTAATGGTTTGTGTGATTCATTATATGTCTCCTTCCCCAATGTAGTGTAATCCTCAACTTGGTAAACATAGGTGTGCTGGTGTGGGTGGCACAGCCCTACCCTTTGGATGGTGTGGGGTGGTGTAGAACCATAGATAGTGTGATTGACAACTACTTAACCTGTTAACATAAACTGTACAGTATTACAGCCGACTAAGTGGGGGGATACACTCAACACTAACCGCAATGATGGTGGCTGTGTCCACAAGATCCACATGCAGCTATATATACCAACTCCAGTATCGCTGTACAGATATACAGTGGGGAAGAAGGCATTTACACATCTACTACTAGTTTTGATGGAATGAATTTCCACAAGATGATACCTGTGAAATGTTAGCATTCGCCAGTCAGTTCTCGGACAGATGACCTCCTGGGGCATGTATTTTCTGCAAACTGAAGTAGATCCCTTCACATACATACACACACACACACACTTACTTGGCAGCACTGAGAGTAAAACCTCTACCTAGGTACTTATGGCTACTAATGTGTGTGGCCTTAATTGCACACACCACACAGCTTTTAGGATGAGGTGTGTCCCAGGTTACTTGTTAAATGAAGAACATCACCAGGCCTTGTACAGTATGGTAATGGGGGATGTACTGGTTGTTTATGAACAATACATAGTGTGACATACTGTCATATACACAATGACAAACACATAACAGTCATACACACACACATCTGAGAGACCTGGGTTTATCAGTGCTATATACCTTGTTAGTGTGTCCATTCTGTTACAGGTAAGTTGCACACAGCACATGCATCATTGGGCTTGATAGTGTAATCAGTTACCTGTATGGTTGATGGTGACAGTGGTCTCCATACAGTAGACCTTGGGACATGTACTGGGGGTACCATGGTGTAAAGATAATGTACCCAGCACCCACACCCCACATTGGATATTGTACTCACTGAAACCCATGATAATACTCTGACATACCCACCATCACACATTGACCAGGACTGCAATTCGATCCCTTGTTTATCTCAAGAGTGCTACTACAGGGATATGCATCTATTGCACATGCCACCATGATAGTAGGGTGATGCTTTGTCATGGCTCTCTTATGGTCAACAACATCTCTGTCCCTTATACTGTATGGCAAGGTGTATTGTATTAGGAGAATGTGGCCTCAGAATGCTGTATCCTACAAATATACACACTTGCACACATACACACACTTACCAGGACTCAGAGGGTAACCCATGCCTATCTACCCATTTGTACAACAGTGTTGTGGTGGTACTGTAAGCTCCAGGTAGCCCATAGGGTGAAGAATGTAACAAGGTACATTTAATGTCCATTACAGCAGCAGCCATATCTAACTATGGCAATGGGGGTGTAGTGGGTGTGAAGGACCTCAGGGTATTATCAACTACAGGTTTACAAACAGACACTGTTATTCTCAGTAATGCACACCAACACATTTGTCAGTACTGGTGTCCATAGGTGCAGTTGTTCCTAGGTGCGTACCAGGATATTGTCCATGGAGAGATGGGAAGAATAGGGGATGTGGGTACAGTGGTATCATGCTACTTGCCATTTGCCAGCAGGCCATCTATCAACTGATGCCATGGGAGTGATCCTCAGGGTGAGAGTTAAATGCAACATCCAATCATCCGGTTGCCTCTTGCAGAGGGACGTTGAGGTGCTCCAATTGACATGTATACAACATGTATTACATAACATGGTCAGTGTCTGTCTTGGAGACCTGTACCCAAGCATGTTCTGTTGACTGTGGTAGTGTAGTTGAGGTATCCATGGCATGTGGTGCATATAGGGTGGGGATTCCTAGCTGTGGCATTCATAACACAGCTGGGCAGACATGTCAGTGCCAGTCAAGCATAGATTGCCTGTAAGCAACCAAGATGGATACCTGAGATCTGCACATCTGTACAGAGGACAGAGAGCTGCTCAAAACTGCCATAACCACTCTGTATCCAACAGTCCTTGTTCTGCCTAGCAAATTAAAATATTTGTTGTTTTTTCCAATATATCTGTCAGTGCACATACCGAATAGTAGTGAACAACTGCTTTGACTTCTACAGTTGTGTAGTGCTTGTTAGTGGACATATTACTGAATTAGTATGTTGTTATATCTATATAAACACATATCAGATAAATATGGTGGGATATGTCTGGGGAGGTAAATACAACACTCACGTGTACACGTAAAAAGGATATGGATATATATACATATGTAGATATATGTATACATGTACATACACATATATATTTATATATATATGTATTTATATACATCTGTATATTGTGTTATATATATGGTCATATATAGCTCTATCTGTATGTATATATATATATATATATATATATATATATATATATATATATATAGGTCTACCTGAAAATGCAGAAAACGCAGAATGCCTACAATGAGAACACCGACACCGAAAGATTGACAACGGAGAATACCGACAGCTGAGAATCCTGATGCTGAGGACACCGACATGTTAAGGTAAGTGTGTGATAGGGATGGACGTTAGGGTCATGGTGTGGGTAAGGTAAGTATGTGATAGTGACGGACATTAGGGTAGGGTGCGGGTCAGGCAAGTGTGTGATAGTGGCGGAGTTTAGGTTTAGGGGCGGGTTAAGTGAGTTAGGGTTAGGGTGCGGGTAAGGTAAGTGTGCGATAGTGATGGACTTGAGAGTTAGGGGTGGATTAAGTGAGTTAGGGTTAGGGTGTGGGTAAGGTAAGTGTGCAATAGTGACGGAGTTTAGGGTTAGGGTTTGGGTTAAGGTTAGTGCATAGATAGTTGTGTATGTAAGGTTTAGTGTAGGTTTGTAAGGTTTTTGGTGTGCTTGTGTTGTGTGTGTGTTTTTGGGAAAGGTATTTGTTTTGTTGATTGTCGGGCATGTGAAGTTTCATGTTTTTGAACTTTTTTTTTTTCATTTTTTTCATGTCGGTTATTTCATTCTCTGTGTTTTGGCATGTCAGTGTTATCAGGTAGACCCATATATATATATATATATATATATATATATATATATATATATATATATATATATATATATATGGGTCCTAGTCAGAATGTCGAAAGTACAGTTCATCAAACTGCACTTTGTCGAACTGACTTTAGCGAAAGTGCATAACATCGAATATGCACTTTCGCTAAAGGAGACTTAAAAGAGAGAAAACATGCTGTTTGCATGTTTTGTTAGTTGTACATCAACATATACTGTTGTTGTACAGCTAATAAACTTGTTGTGGAGATCACTGTACAGTGGGGATGAGGGAATATTCCCTTTTCCCCATTGTAGTGCTATCTCAGAGTTAGAATATTAAATTAGGGTGGTGTGGGGAGCTTGCCCCCCTGCAAAATACTGTTTAGAGGTTATTATTTTGCTTTTTGTCGGTTATGAAAACCGGCTTTTGAGAAAGTACACTTTCGATATAGTGCACTTTCGCTTTTATGGGTTTCGATGTTGTTAGATCGATGTTGTGTGCTTTTGATCTAACAACATAGACCCATATATATATATATATATATATATATATATATATATATATATATATATAAAATCTAGATATGTATGTATATATATATATATATATGTGTGTGTGTGTGTGTGTGTGTGTGTGTGTGTGTGTGTGTATATATATATATATATATATATATATATATATATATATATATATATATATGTGTGTGTGTGTGTGTGTGTGTGTGTGTGTGTGTGTGTGTGTAAAACATATGTCCATAACATGTAGTGGAGTCATACCTCAGCACCAATAGTCACAACCTCTTAGTGCAAAGGGATGTCATGTAAGTATTGCAGGTATAAATGTAGAATGTTGCTACTGTAACAAGGGTTGTCTTAACAGAAATGTTGTGTGGGAAGTCGCATCTGATATTGACATGTATGCCATCAGTTACTGACAGACATCATAAGATCATCATAGTGCAGTACCACACAAATCACAGGAATGATCCTGTGGAATACAGCAGAGATATAACCAATAAATGTGGGCAGTCTTACACACTCTGGTCTGTCCAGAGGTATACACAGAACCCCTTAGTGCAAGATGTGTGGACCAAGCCTGACAAAGTGGATGTTTACAGCCATGTAAATGGGGATATCATGAAAATACAGGAATAGATAAGCTCATACAGTTTATGCATTCACACACTCCTGTCTGTCCTGACACATAATAACCGGAGGAGCACAGGTCACAAGCCCACATACTACCCACTACTTAGTGACATACATCTGTAAAGCATCCCACTGCTTTGTCAGAAATACACAACAGTTATGGTGGTCCGGCAACAGTACATCTGACAAATATGTGGATATAACATGACACTGGGTAAATACACTGAGCTGCTAGGCATGTCACAAAGCACTGTGCAAACTACAGGCAGACTGCCACAACACTGACCTACATTTCTTATGGGGGAATGCACATGTACCTGCAAATATAGCAGACTCTACAGGCATGTAACAGCATGGAGTAACAGACACCTGTGTGAAAGCGCATACCCACAAACAATCTGAACACAGCCACAGTCACATATGGTAAGCGTACTTAATATTTCAGTATATGGACTGTGTGATCAACACCATCCTCATATGTGCCACTCGCACACTAACCCTACATATACTGGGCCAATACACAGTGTATTCCGATGCCTGATTGTGGTATGGGACATGTGTCGGTCTGGCCCCATAAACATGTACACCAATATGGTACCATACACTGGAGCAACATGCAACATCAGATAGAACAGGACCAAGAACAATGACATCTACCACAGTCTGTACACAGGCCAAGGTACATATTCACAATACACACTCTGTCAACAATCACCGTAAGTACACATACCTCACTACTGTACATACTACAACAGAATGTCCAGGTTTTGTCCTCAAATATAAGGCCTACTATACATAACATGTCTAGCAGTCTGATATCTCACTGGCTTGTTATCAGGTATGATGTCAGTAAATAAGATTGTACTGAACATATGGACCTCTTACTGCATGACATATGTATAAAGGTTGACAGAGTTGTGGCTGGAGGCACACACACAGGACCAATATTTACATGTTGCTGTGATAAACTCATACATTTACTGGTGTAGCAGGGTTTATTGTGACATATGTCTTCTGAGGGATATGAAGTCAGTAACTCACATGGCTGTCACCATATACTGACTTCAATCCTTAGAGTATGCTACTGCATTTCTAAACATAGGAAATGCGTGAGTAACACAACACATGTAAGACTCCAAACACTGGCCAGTCTGCATATAGCCCTACAGGTGAGAGTTTCCTCAACCACATAACACTGTCATGACAGATATTAAATCATGCAGAACAGCCATATCCACACAAACCCTGTTAAACTAACATTACTTCAAATGTAGAAGAGCAATACTTACATTCTGTCCTCATGTGTGGAACACCCCCCCCCTCCTGTTTGTTAGCCTGTTTCCACAGTGTATGATGTAAGAGGTATATCCAACTACCCTCTGTGATGCTGCTTGTCAAACACCCACATGAAGTCCTGCTCACAGTGAAGGAAAATGGCCAACACCCACATGAAATGCTTAGTTACAGGAGTGTGTTTCCATGCAATTGGCTATAGGAATGATACCACAGCTGTTCCACATGCCATTAGCTAGTGAAGGACTGCAATTTGTGCACAGGTCATCAGCTGATCCTGAGCATCAGTTACAAAACTCAAGCTGCTGCCTATGCAAAGCAGGTGTACTTTTCCACATCCACCAGAGAGGGAGTGAGAGAGACAGAGAGACAAAGTAAGAAAGGAAGGGAGTAGAAGAGTAAGAGCCAAGCCTGTTTGTGTATGATCCATGGGTGGAGTGTGGTATCTGGGCATTATGATGGTTGCCTATATTGTGTACTAATCCATACTGTCACATGGTAATTGCACATGGCTGTACACATTTATGGCTATTTGATTGTCAACAACAATCTCTACAATGTTTGGAAAATGTTGGCCTTGTAATGTTTACAATGGGACATGTAGCTCCTCAATATAATGATGTGGCAAAACCCACACTGTAATGGACCCTGTCATTACAGAATCACCCCAACAGGACACTGATAACACACACATAAACACACACTTAGCAGTACCGAGTTTCAAACCCCTACCTGACTATGTATTGCTATTACATTGTTATGCGGTTATTTTGCATGCCATTGAGCTTACATGTTGGAGAGCTGTCCAAATGTATCTTTGAAGGTGAATGACATCAGAAACAGTGATAAAGGAGGGATAAGGGAAGTGTAATACATGTGACTGTCCACAAAAGCAGGTGTCATGGAAGACACAACCACACTCTCTCAGGGAATCACACACATTATCACAGTTGACAGCGTCAGGATTAAAACTCCTACCTAACTAGTTTGCTACACTACAGTATTATGCAGTTATTACATGCACCACATAGCTTATCAGGCTGATATATGGCCAAAGGGTTATTTCAAGTTGACTGACATCAGCAGGCGGTAGTGAGTGTGAATGGCTTCAAACTCATTAATCTCCACCCAAACAGACACACACACATACACACACACACACACACACACACACACACACACACACACACACACACTTGCCTGTACTGACATGCATGGGTTCATTGCTTCACAGGTGTGTAGTAGTTGACTGTGCCAGATGGCTGTACAAGGCTAGGCAAAGGGAATACCTTGGCATCCGGTCACATGACAATGGTCTCCAGTGTGGCTCAGGGGTGTAGTCCCTGGATTGGCATATACAGGTGGGTATTGTATTCACCATCCACTCATCTGGTTTACTATTGTGGGTGGCCAGTGCTGTTCAATTGTTGCCATGTATGTGATCTATATTCCATTACATGTACAGTGTCTGGGTTGTGCACGTCCCACATGCATATTCTGTGACATGTGGAAGTGTGCTTGGAGTCTCTGGGGCATGTTGTGTGGACAGATTGTTATCATCTGATGTGGCATTCCTGACCTCATGTGGTGAGACCTGGCTATGGAACTGAGGTTGTGCCTGCACCTACATTGAAAGCATGAAAAAGGTATTCAGTGGAGTTAGTGGCATCTATCCATACAGGGCATGTGTATAAGGCATGATATTCTCTTTGTGGGTTACATTTGCAGACTCTACAGTTGTTGCAGGCACCCAGTGTGGAACATAGCAAAGGACCACTGTAAGCATTTATTTGCTTATTGTAGGGATGGAACAGGGTGCCATGTCCTTTTACTTGCTGGATAACACGCAGTCAGAATATGGCACCCATCGCAGTGCATTCTGATGTCAGTGGCAGTGTTGTGGTCAACAGGCATGTAGTCCACTGCAATCACATTGTGATTACTATCTGTGGGCAATATGCAGGGAACTACCAATATAGTGGCTGTTGCTTAGCCAAGTGTGTCTGTGTATGAGACATGGGTAGAGAGTATTCTCTGAGTAATACAAGCGCTGCCTGTATTGTTTACCGATCCATAATGTCACATGTTGGGCTATGGATTGTCTACACCAGCCTCTCTGCTGTTTGACATTTGTTGTCCTTGTAAGGTGGACATTGTGACATATAGTAGGTCCTCAATATAATAATTTAGCAAAACCCACCCCACACTGTATCCCGTCATTACACAATCAATCCTGTCATTACACAATCACAGCAACCTCCACACAGGATACTGATGACAAACACACACACTTGGCAGTACTGAGATTCAAACCCCTACCTAGGTATGTGTTGCTTCTACAGTGTACTGCATTTATTGCACATGCCACATTGCTTATTGGATGGATGTTGTCCCACGGTACTTCTAAGGTGAGGAACATCACCAGCCCTTATAAATACTGGCTTTGGGTGATGTAGTGGGTGAGAGATCCCAACAATAATTTTACCTTAATCACGCATTTACATTTGCCAGGGGTGAGGTTCAAACCTCTATCTAACAACCTTTATGGACTATTATGTTACACATTTACCACATGCACCACTGGCCAGACATGGTATAGCCTTCACAACAGATACATGTAAGGTGGATGATATCTGCAGGACTGCTAAAGTCAGATTCTGAGATGTGTATTTGGTTTCTCCTATATAGAAGAGACCACAAGGGCGTGAGAGACAGTAAACCACTCCCTTAGCCACACCAGAAAAAATAGCCCTAGGCTGGAAAAAAAAATGCCATTTATTTTATCAAAAGTCCTAACCACATGAATAAAATAGAGCATTTACCACAAAGAAAAGTACCAGAATTTTGTAAAGTAATAGTTGAAATTTCAATAGGCATAGAGAACAAATTATGAACAACCATGTCTTTTATATTTCCGGCTCTCTTATAGGAGACAGTAAAGGAGTCAGGTAGATTCTTAATCCCAGACTTCCCCTTATATAAGAATGGCCAGTAGTATCTTAAGATTTTTACTAACTCAACACCATAAATATTATAAGTAGTGACAAAATATATCTTTTTATCACTAATATTCCCTGCATAACTCCTATATCTATTCACAGACTTCATATCATCTGGAACATTAACCACACTAGTGGTATCCCTTCTCAAAACAACAAGTTATTCAAAGACTTAATAATTAATTCATTGCTATATCCCACTTGTTTAAAGGCTATACAAGAATGCAAAATCTCTTCCTTGAGAGACTGGATGTTATTACACACCCTATTTATTCTGAGTAACTCATTATACGGTAAAGCCTTTAAAATATAGGGGGGTGGCAGCTATTACTGTCTAAAAAATGAGTACCATCATCAAATTTTTGTGAATCTTTGTAATAATCATATTATCAACAATATTTAGCTCCAAATCTAAAAAACTAACAGAAATGCCTTTTTGTACACCATCAAATTGTAAGACAAAATGGTTTTCCTGAAGAGAAGCTGCAAAAGAATCCACTAGCCATGCACCACCCTTATATAAAAAATTAAATCATCAATAAATTAATAAATCTATTATAAAGAAAAACATACTTATTAAAAAACTCTAACTCAAATAAACCCATTACCAAATTAGCATAACTCTAACTCAAATAAACACATTACCAAATTAGCATACATGGGTGTAAAAGAGGCACCCATTGCTGTACCTTGCATCTGTTGATAGATGCAGTTGTTATATTCAAAAAAGTTATGGGTTAAACTAAAATATAACATTTCTATAACAAAAGTACTAACCGGGCTAGTGCCCAGGAAAAACCTAAGAGCTTCAAGTGCCATCTAATGTGTAATACTTGTATAAAGGCTCTTGACATCAAGACAAGCCAGAAAACACCTTCTTGACAAGTGATGGACTCAATATTTTTAGAAAATGAAAAGAATCTCTTATATAAGAGTCTAAACCAACAACATACCTAAGCAAATAAGTATGCAGAAATAGACCCATATTATGTAAAAAAATAATTCTCAGCTGCATCAACTGGCCTTCCAGGAGTGGGAAAAACTTTCTTATGGATTTTTGAAAGGCAGTAAAATTTTGCCAAACAACTACCTTCCACTTTAAATTTAACTTCCACATCTTGCTTTGAAAAGCAGCCAAGTCTGTAACACTCATGTAACAAATCTTTAAAGCTGTCTATAGCTGCATAATATTCATGTTCACTAGCCACATAATATAAATTACTATCAGAAAGATGATTCATGCACATATTAAAATGTAGCATATAGTGCAACACAACTATTTTTTGACCTTTGTCTGAGGGCTTGATAACAATATCCCTCCTAGTACTAAGACATTGCAGTGCATTCCATTCAGCCTTAGTCAAATTTTAACATACTTTAGCTTTTTCTTTTTTAAAGGTATTCAGACTAACCTTAAGAGCATAATTCACCATAGAAGAAAACTCTTAGATGATATTAACAAAAGGTGGAATGAAATTACTACTATGTGGTACCTTAGAAGTATCTAAAAGAGTAAGCATTAATGTCATCATATGAAACTATTGATGAATTACATGAGAAAAAAATCACATTCTCCATCCTCTCCATCGGTGTCAGTGGAGGGGGCATCCTCAGACATAATCTTAACTATTTTCAAAATAATCCAACAAATGTAATTTCCTAGACAGCTTAAACAATTCAGTTTTACAGACATATAATCGTGGCAGAGAAGTGGGAATAAATTTTAACCCATGCTGTAATACTGTTAAATATGTACAAGACAAAGGGTTACCTGTAAAGTTTACAATCAAGTTGTCACTGCTGGTAACACTGGTTGATTTTATTACATTACAAACATTAGTATAGTCAATATCTTTTCTTCTTACTGTTAAAGTACTGTCCCTCCTTATTGCTCTGGAAATATCCTCGTTTTCGATTATTGATGGTTCCAGGTATGTTGTGACTTCAAATGTTCTCCTGCATATAATTGGGCTGTTGGGGCTGTGGAAGGGGAGGAAAAGCCCTAGTTTCATTGTTGGATTCCTCAGGACTACTGTTGACTTCATAAGAGGCAAAATAAACATTTACTTGCCATTTCAGATTAGCAGAAGCAGCTGCAGAGCCTCCATATGTGTTTTGTTTAACTGTCTTCCTGAAACTGTTCCCCAAGCTGTAATCTTGGAGGTCTCTTTTTAATTTATGAATCTTCCTATTAATGATGTCACTGAAATTCTCCTCAGATGAAGCATTCATTGAGCATAACTGCTCAAAATGAGCTGTACCAATTTGTGCAGAAAGGGTAGAACAAGAGAGAAATTTCTTCCCTTACTTTTCGTTGTTTTTGAAGGGGCTGCCATGGTGGTGCAGCAGTTAGCATTGCCACCTCACAGCAAGATGTTCTCCGGTTCGATCCTCATCTGGGGTGCCTTCTGTGCGGAGTCTGCATGTCCTCCCTGTGGTCATGTGGGTTTCCTGCAGGTGCTCTGGTTTCCTCCCCCATGCCAAAGATATGCTGTAGGTAGACTGGACACTCTAAATTGGCCCTAGGCGTGAGTGCATGCATGTGTGTACCTTCTGTGGAAGGTTGGGCGCCAGGATGGCAACTCGACACTGTAGAATTTCACTGCCAATCATGAGTGGACAGGAGGTCCACTGTGGCAACCCCTAACCAGGAAAAGCCAAAAGAAGAAGAAGAAGACTTTTCGTTGTTTTTGAACATCTCTTTCAAGTAAAATTTGGATCCATTCTTTAACACAGTGATGGGCAGCCATTACCCATCTATTTTCAAACTGTTTATCAATAGGATTAGTAGAGTTAAAAGGAGTAGTGGGGAAGTTAATAAAACGCAGATCCCTGGGTGTAATATCAAGATCTAAATATCTCTTAAGCCCCAAAATGTTATAATAAATCATTTTTTTCTTTGTTAAGCAGCCTGTCAAGTGAATCAATACTACTACGAACCTCAGTGGAAAAATTATTACAGGCCATAAGTCCACCAATATTTTGAAATGGATTGTTACCTTGCCTGGATCTACCTTCCTCCAAAAATCTTTCCCAGGACACAGGAGGCTCTGCCTGCTGAGCCAAAGTGCCTTCCAGCACTGCACCTGGTTGCAAATTATTTCCCAGGGAAGACTAAGCAGAAGACTGTCCAATATCAGTAATGTCATCTCAAAATAAATGAGACAACTGCAGAAGTGAATCGCTAGCCATATTCACTAAACAACAAAATAAAAAAATAAAAAAAACACAGAGAAAGCAAAGAACACCAACTGCAGAAGCATAAAATCCAAAATTGTTTAATACTCCAGTGCCTCGAATAGCAAGCCTTTCACAGAGTTAACATCACAGTAGCACAAGCTACACTTAAATAACAAATATCACATCATTAATCGATTAACAAAAACAATTAAACACAAGCTAATAATTAACACTTAGTGCAAGAAAGCCTTCCACTCAAGTTCTTTGTTTAAATCATAAGGCACCAAAGTGCCAAACTTTAAAATACAGACTGCTTCTTTATATAACAGTTTTTTTTAAGTGCAACATCATCCTTAACCAAAACTTGTTCTAAAATACATGCTTTTAGACTGGTACAAGACCCCAAGTGCTGTTGTTGTCTTTTGGCTTTTCCCGTTTAGGGGTTGCCACGGAGAAACTCCGGTCCGCTAATGATTGGCAGTAGATTTTCACGGTGCTGAGTTGCCAGCTCAATGCCCAACCTTCAACGAAAGCACGCCCATTCACGCATGTCTTTCGGAACCCGAGGGAAATGTGATGCCACAGGGCTATCCAAATTTTGATTCTTAATGTCTCTAACATTCTCTTGTACTCTGATTTTAAACATTCTTTTGTTTTCTCCTAAATAGAAGAAACCACAAGGGCATGAGAGACAGTAAACCACTCTCTTAGACACACAGGAGAAAATAGCCCTATGCTGAAAGAAAATGCCATTTATTTTGTCAAAAGTCCTAACCACGTATAGAGCATTTACCACAGGGAAATGTACCATAATTTTGTAAAGGAATAGTTAAAATTTCAATAGGCATAGAGAACAAATTATGAACAACCATGTCTTTTATATTTCTGGATCTCTTATAGAAGAAGTAAAGGAGTCAGGTAAATTATTAATCCCAGACTCCCCCTTATATAAGAATGGCCAGTAGTATCTTAAGATTTTTACTAACTCAACACCATAAATATTATAAGTAGTGACAAAATATATCTTTTTATCACTAATATTCCCTGCATGACTCCTGTATCTATTCACAGACTTCATATCATCTGGTACATTAACCACACTAGTGGTATCCCTTCTCAAACAACAATTTATTCAAATAATTAATAATTAATTCATTGCTATATCCCCTTTGTTTAAAGGCTATACAAGAATGCAAAATTTCTTCCTTGAGAGAATGGATGTTATCAAACAGACTATTTATTCTGAGTAACTCATTATAAGGCAACACCTTTAATATGGGGGTGGCAGCTATTACTATCTAGAAAATGAGTACCATCATTGCATTTTTTGTGAATCTTTGTAATAATCATACTATCAACCATATTTAGTTCCAAATCTAAAAAACAACAGAAATGCTTTTTTGTACACCATCAAATTGTAAGCCAAAATGGTTTTCCTAAAGAAAAGCTACAAAAGAATCCACTAGCCATGCACCACCCTTAAATAAAAAATTAAATCATCAATAAATCTATTATAAAGATAAGATCATTTTATTGCTGCTTATGTCAAGTCTGTTTGCAATGCGCAACTGTTGTTTAGCAAATGATAATCACTATTGTGCTAAAACATATGATAGGGTTGCTAGTAGCACAACAGGTAGTATGCTTGCCTTTAATGCAGAAGGCTATGAGTTTTACTCCCACAGTATGTAAATGGATTGCTGATACTGTACTGTGTTGTACTTTAAAGGGGTAGATGCTGCAGTCCTATGAATGTCCTCCTTTGCAGGAGATACCTAGTAAATATGAACATGTTATCAGTTTGCCATCCATTCCCTATTGCAATATTACTAGCTTATCATTTTTAATATAACATAGGCAATTTATTCTTCAAGGGGAACACATACTTAATTTGTAGACGAAACAATGAAATATAAAGTTGTTTGGTAGCAGCAACCTTTTCATTAGTTACAGATCTCTTTAATGTGGAATTCTTTAGATGACCATTACATCTGCAGAGAGTGTGCATATTTACTGATATCAGTGGACTGTAGTGACAGAAGTTTGAGTAGACTTTTATGATGGAAATGTTCTGAATTGGGCAGTTTTGTCATTGTTGTTTCATACATTTTGTTTCATTGCTTACTGGAAAAATGTTCAAAAGAATATCTTTAAAACATGCTTTAATTAGCATGCTGTATTATGCAAGGAATATGATTTAATACAATTAGGAAGATGAATCAAAGAACATATGTATGTTTGCATGGTCCTAATTATGTGTATAAGGGGCCTATGATTTGAAAACAGCCCAAAGATAAACTTTATCTGTTCCTGGCTAGATGCATTTTCTTTGAATGTGGGTATCAATGAATGTGAGTTTCAGGGGCAGATATGTTTTAATGCTAATTCTGTTTTCATTGTGACACTGCATTGCTTTGTTTAGCAGATGTCTATTAGTATTTGTGCTGTAAACTTTAAAATAAAAGTTTTAAATTAAATCCAAATAATCATTGCAAAAGTATAAAATAGTATGCATGTTAGTGTTTATGGTAAATGGGGAGAAATAGCCAAGAACTGGACAGTGGAATGGCTGCGGGGAGGATGACTATGCATGGGGGGCTCTTTTCACCATGATTTTTGTGAAGGGGAGGGGCAGCAAAGTCAAAGACAACCCTGGGTGGCACAAACTCTAGCTATGCCACTGAGTAAGAGTATCTCATTCAGGGACAAGGAGGTCATAATATCCCTATATTCATCCCTTATAAGACCCATTATTGAGTACAATGCCCCTTTCAGCATGTACCTCACAAAACACATGCAGCAGCTGGAGTGACCACAGAGGTTCCTCAGCAGGAGAATCCAGGGCCTCAAACATCTACCCTACACAGACAGGCTAAAAGTCCTGTCCCTTAACTCAGTCTCATACAGACTCCTCAGAGGTGACCTCTGTCTGGCATACAAAGCAATATGAGACCCCTCCTTGATGTGACTGCTGCATATCCTCAAGTCAAGCTCCACTCGAGTAACCTGCACATGCGACCTCAACCTGGTCTGTGACATCAATAGTACTTGTTGGTGGGACAGATTTGTGTCCTTGAGACTACTCCTTTTGTGGAATAGAGTCCCTCTCCATGTCAAGCTGAGTACCTCATTAACCCTTTTAAGCACAACCTGGATAACCGGATGGCGAAAATACACCACTGGGATTCTACTTGTGGCCCTGCTGGACAGGGGCATCAGGTGCTGACTTGTCAGAACATAGGCTAAATTCTTGGCTAGGCTTGTAAGGGCCTCAGGGCCAATAGCCTAGTAACTTCCTATGATCCTATGATCCTATATCTGAAATAGTAGCATGGAGATTACTAGACAAGCTGTAATATATTGACTGATCTTTTTTTTTAACTGTTCTAACCCTACTTTAGCCATTTCTTTGTTTTATATTATTTTGATTCCATTCAGGACAGGCCTTTTACATTTAGGAAAAAAAGACTGCTGGAAAAAAAAACATATGGCTGATCACCAGATTTAAAAAAAAATGTTCAATTGAAGAGATCTGGTATGGGCAAGTTGAAAAAAGGTCATGTAAATACAAATAAGACACCTGTATATGTAATTTAATCACAGCTATTGATTAGATGAATTAAATCTCCACAAAAATGCTTTTTCTTGTCCTATATACCTTAATGCCCCTCTTAAACCATTGGTATAACCCACACTAGACAAGGCACAATTACATCATTTTCCATTTTTAAAACAACTTCCTTCTCCCAACCTTCCAGTCCATACATTTCTGTCATCTCTTATCTTACTGTTTCCACATTTGTCAGACTTTTTCAATAAATATTGCTTTACATAATTCATTTCCAATTCGTCAGATCTAAAATGCAATTTTTATGTAGTCCCATGGCTAGAAAAAATTATAAAAGAGTTGCAAGGAAAATATCTTTTTCCTTTTCAACAAACAGAATACATTTATCTAAAAGAATATCTGTTTCAAATGTAAAGTCAGAAAATGTCTCTTTACCTAAATGAATAAACAGTCTCAACATCCACTGTAGCAAAGGCCAAATGAATAACTATAGCATCTCATACATAATATTGATTGACTGCATAGTACTTTGATCTAATTCTTACCGCAGGTCTCTTCTTTCTTGCATTCCTTGTTTCAGACTTCTCACCATCCTTGTCTCTCCCAACAATTTCCGCATGTCATTTTATTAAATTGTTCCATGTTCACTCTTCCTTGTTCACCGTAGAGTAGAGGTCTCAATCTGAACTCTCCTCTTCTCCCACTCTGAGTATCCTTTCTGTCACTACCAACCATGGCAACAACGTCTCCTTGCTCGGATCCTCCAGCTCCATCATGTTCACCAGTACTTTGGCATCAAACCCCCTGCAAAATCTTCCTTCTACTCTGTCTCATCAAGGGCAGCTAAACACTGCCCATTTGTAACTTCACCTGTTTCATTATTAACATTAAGATCACTTCCACTCCTTGCCATCCTCAAATTATTGCTTCGTGTTTCCATTCCATCAATGCTGATTAACAAACTCTTCTTCTCAACACCACCATTCCTGCTTGCCTCCACCATCATTCAAACTTCTCAGAGCTGCTTCCATGCTAGGAATGGGAGTAGCATGTGCACACCACTTCCTCCTGCTAGAAAAGAGTAAGGAAAGTCCCCCAGTGCCCTGGCCACAATTACCACCAGTAGTATAATTATCATCTTAGGTGTCCCATGAAAACAGCCCGATAATCTAGTGGGACCAACTCAGTCAACAAAGATATGCATAAATAAATAATAAATTATTCCCAGACACTGTTATTTTACATATTTACTTTACATTCTGCATTGTTTTCACTTTCACATCCAATTGTTGCAGACATTTTTGAGAAGCATGAGATGGTGATGGCAAGAAAGCAGGAAAAGTATCTGGGGGTATTGATTATGCCTGGACAGCATGACTGGGAGTAATAAGGGAGGGTAGTGCCAGAAGCAAGTCGAATGCTGAAGAATTTCCTCAGGGGGACAGAGTCCAGATATGTAGAGCCAATGACAGAATGCTTGAGATTGACCTCAGAGGGACTGATTTCAGAAGTACAGAGGTAATAACAGAATGCTGGAGAGGAAACTCCAGGGGATCAGCTCCAGAAGTATAGAGCTAATAACAGAATGCAGGGGTCATCCTCATGGGATTGGGGTCCAGAAGCACAGAGAAAATAAAATTGCTGGAAAGTATCCTTGCAGGGACTGATTCCAGACATATAAAGGTAATAATAGGTTCATATGTTAGTACTAGGCTAACTGCCCTTGCGAGCCATTTTAAGCCTAGTCAATTATCCCTTATGAGACTCAAACCCTGCACCTTGTGTTTGTAAGGCAAACACCTTAACCATTAGGCCACCCTCCCAACCCTTATATTGCAGGTGTTGAACCCTGGACCATGCAAACTACAGTCATGGGACTTACCACTAAGCCATCCAAGGTGCATGGAATGTTGAAGAGTATCCTTATGGGGATAGGTTCTAGAAGTTTAGAGGTAATAACAGAATGCTGCAGAGTATCCACAAAGAGACAGATTTCAGAAGTACAGAGGGAAAAGTATTCTCACAGGGATAGGTACCAGGAGTATAAAGATAATAACATGATGATGGAGAGTATCCTCAGAAGGATAGATTCCAGAAGTATAGAAGTAATGTTTCCACTGCACAGGGCTCTGGTGAGATCACACCATAGGTACTGCCTGTAGTTTTGAAGGCCTTGAAATGAAAGGGACTTTTTTTTAGCCTTTGTTAACCAGGGTTGAGTGCTGATCCAAAAGGACTTTTTAATTCAGGTCAAGAACAAGAATGTGCACAAATGACAAAATGAAGTGTTAACAATCTATTATAAAACTGCAAATGAAGAAACAAATATAATTGTAAAATACACATATATGGAAAAGAGTTACATAATAAGGTTAATATACTCTATACAGTATATGCAGTATTTGCATCCTTACTTGAGTTATCCTTCTTTAATTTTAGGGCACTATTATTTTAGTTAAATAGCTTTCAAAGAACGAGGGAGGTAGAAAAGGTAATAAAGGCTGATAAAAAAGAAGGGATAGTGGAATGTTAGTTTGAGTTTTGGGGGATGAGGTGGGTAAAGTAGAGTGGTGGCAGGAGAGAGAGAAAGAGACTGTGCGTGTGTGTGCGTGTGTGTGCGTGTGTGTGCGTGTGTGTGTGTGCATGTGTGTGTGTGTGTGTGTGTGTGTGTGTGTGTGTGTGTGTGTGTGTGTGTGTGTGTGTGTGTGTGTGTGTGTGTGGGTGTCTGTGGGTGTCTGTGTCTGTGTGTGTGTGTGCGTGTGGAAAACGTGTAAGGGGGATGAAGGAGACAGCAGAATATTAAATGCACTTAAAAGGATGAGCTGTCTAGTCTTAATGTTCCCTTCAGCCATCAGATAAATGGAGCATAAGGTAATGTAATGATGTGCACTGGACACAGTCTAGCAGGTTATGGAATAATATCCATTCTTACTGATATATTATCCCATGTCATCCAAATGAGAGTCTGAAGCAAGTATAGCTGCAATTTTTTGCAACTAGTACTATTTCCAGATCTGCAACACTACAGAATGTCTGCATGTTTTTTTTTTATTTTTATAGTAGGTGTCAGAAAATGTTATGTATTTCTTCACATGTCCCACTAAGTAGGGGTTAACACTATATAGTATATTGCATGTAAATGATAAGATGACACCTACAATTCCAACATATGTTGTCATATTCTTGCAGTTCAAATGCGGAATTTGGTGGACACCTTTCCATCAATCAGGATGGATAATTCATGCTGTTCAGTGAGGGGGAGGAGGGCAGCTTTATATGATATATGCCACATATGTGCATCATTTAAGGCATTTCCATGCTTTATTAGCCTGGAAGATCATAGCTTTTTGTCACAAAACTGCATCTCATTTGGAACCATGACTGTGCCATCTGTGCCACAAATTCCAGGCATATTATATACTGTGTACCTCACTATTACCCTACCAATCCAGCAATATTATGCACAGTCCACTTCACTATTACCCTACCAATCCAGGCATAGTATACACTGCGTACCTCAGCATTACCGTACTAATCCAGTCATATGATACACTGTGTTCCTCACTATTACCCTACCAGTCCAACCATATTATACACTGTGTACCTCACTAGCACCCTACTAATGCAGCTACATCAGATACTGTCTGCCTCACTAGTCCCCTATCAATCTTGTCACATTAGACACCGTTTGCCTCACTATTATCCTACCAATCCAGCCACATTAGATACTGCCTGCCTCCCATTACTCTGCCGATCCAGTCACATCCGACACTTTGCTCTTCATACTTCTGACTCTTTTTTTTCTTTTTTCCACAAACAAATTAAAAGACTACCACCCAGCACTGTTGCAGTTATAGCTGTGCAGCTCTACTGCCCATGAACTAGATATAAACTTGAGAGACAGACTCACAATGAGTCGATTTTTATTTGCAGTACACTGTCTACTCCCCTCTGCACAAGTAAACCTAGTAATGAACACCAGTGAGTGGCATATATGTTTGTTTTTCATGAATCACAAACAGTGTGACTGTAAATCAGAGCAAAGGGAATTTATACAATATGTAACTTCTTTATGAATTTCCTCAATAACCGGTAGAGGTAGAATCCATTAACTGTAAATTATTACAGTTCTGTTTAGTTGGATCAAACAGTAGGCAGAGTCTTATTAAAATATGATATGATCTGGCATTTGATATTACTAGAATCTGGTTTGTTTATGAATATGGAGACCAATCAGTTATTGACTCTCATGGCTGAAAATGCAACAGCTACACAAAACAGAAATTTTCTGTAACCTCATTTAAGACAATTCATGCATAACTAACAACTATGATGTTGAGAGAGGAATTAAAACTGCGAAATAGTTTCAGAAAGTATGTATTACAAGGTACATTGATAAAGTGCTGTATCATGATCTAACTTGCTTTAAGTTTAGTAGATGGTTAGATACCTTGAGCTTGATATCAAAGATCAATTGTTAGTTAGTTTTGCTTTGTATTATTGTTTCACAAAATGTATTGTAAAATACATACAGTCTGAGTTAATAGCACAACAGTGTACCTAAACATGTCTATACTTGTAAGACATGTTATATGGACATTTTTAAGTATGTTCCTGTGATAGCTTGCATGCACTCATTACTATCTAGGCATGACATTCTGATGTTTACTTAATACTTAATCTCCTTAATCAGATTAGTATAACATTTAAGCTATCAGTAATGTAGTGGCATTTGTAAACTCTGCAATGAATTTTATTTGTCGAAAAATGAACAACAGCTTTGATTCTAGATGAGATATTTCAATTTTTTTTATTTATTTTCTTAAACAGAAGGGTACAGCTCACTACTATGAAAAAGATATGGTCTGTTCCTTATTTTCTTCCAGCATGCAATTATGGGAGTATCCTGAATATTACACTAACGTCTGAGTTTATGATTATATTGTCATACCTTACCAAAAAGCATGTAGACAGGTACACAGACAAAGTGCAGCATCTTTAAATTCAAATTGACATACTTGTTCAGCAAGTAAGTTTGTCAAAACATTACTATGGGCATTTAACCTCTAAATTCCTTTTTTTCTGAGATCAAGATCTCCATCAGGAATCATCTACATGTTTTTGTATGCTTTGACATAGAGATAATTGTAATGATATCCTTTATTTTGACACTTGCCATGCAAAAAACATGACATGACTTATTAATTGCATACAACTACACAGCTGTATTTTTCCACGATGAAGTCATCCATTTTAGGATGTTAATGTGTACAATGGTGTGTGTTGTTAAGAATGAAATTAGGAGATAAGTCAGGCTCCACAGTAACAGTCAGAGGTCTATAAACTCTGCTGATGGTGCTTTCTTTTCTTTATGCCATCCTTCAAAGAGTTTTGAAAATATCTAAGCTCTGTGCCTCTTTTCCTTAAACAGAGCAAGACTGAGACATGTTAGAAATCATGTACTTTGCTTTTACTTATGAGACAGGTATCACAAATACTTTAAATGGAGTGAAGTTGCATATTGTGTTCAACAAATAAGTTACTGTTCAAATTGTGTGTATAATGTATTTCACCATGAATGTTGGTAAGAAAATTAATTTGGGTAAAATAACGTATTATTATTATTATTCTTAAATACAGAGGGATGCACTTTCAGTACATTAATTTTACCTATGCAAAGAAATGCATTTTTAAGTACATTCTCTCTCCTCATTTTCAATTTTAGAACTTGTGTATAACAATATCCTTCACATTCCTGTTTGTAATGACTACATTAGGGCATTTTAGGGTATGTGTTAACTGAGTGGCTAGGTGCATGGAAGGTACAAGGCTTAAGACTGAAAAAAAAACTGTTACAAGAAACCACTGACAAACCAACTAGAACTAAATACTGCTATATAGAATTTCTCATTTTCTTTGTTAGTCTATGATCAATGTAATGCTTGCTAGTAGGATAGTACAGCTCTTATAATTGGCTACATAGATGCAATTTCAGCCTCAGCCCCTCAGATACAAATCCTATTCTTATCTGTGATATAAATTAAAATGTCTGTTTATCTAGTTAACTTGGAAACATCTTGGAAGATATAGAGAATGTTTCTAATAATAAAACTATGAGTGACATATACACTTTGAAGGCAGATAATGGGCAAATGTTAAAATTGCATGTGGATGGTACAATGACTATAGACATTTAGTAAACAAGGTCACAGTAACTATTTTAGCATGGTACCTTAGATTTTATTGCCTAAAAATAGAACAACCACTCTGACAAGATGAGGTACACTAGGATAATCAACAAAGAAGTATGTTTTATTATGATTAAGCACTTCTGCCCGTGAACAAATTGAATCTGACTTCAACAGAAGATTTTGATGAAGTTAGATTCTACCTGTACGCAAAAGAAAGTCATTAATCATATTAAAAATGTATGCTACAGGCATTATGATACATTTCACTGATCATGCATACTCCAATGTACAGTAACCTTGGAGAATAAAAATAATAAAGTAATATGAGGGTTTGCCATCCTACAAAAAAGTTTTTTGTTCTTATCCATTTGTGTAAGAGTTATTACTTCTGTTGTGCTGAAGTTATAAATGGAAATGTAAGTTGATTATGTGTTCTGTATTATTTATTGGTCTATGTTTAATAAAGTCTTTGGGTTAAAAATGTTTTTTATGTTAGTTCAGATTCTTACAAATTGAGGAGCTTCAACACTTGCTTTAAGAGAAGGTATGTACTCAAGTAGCAATATATAATATTTGGGGAGTGGGATAATGTGATTTACAGTTGCCTGAAGTCAGCTATCTACAACTAAATTGTTAAAGACACAAAGACATTTAGAAATTCTAGTACATGCAGCATAAAAGAAAATATTGTGGTGTGACACACTGAAAAGTTGCATAATCAATACATTGAATGCATTCAATTTAATCTATGAGGAAAACAACATGATGTGATATACAGAGGCAATACAATGATTGCAGCTGATACAAACAATGAAATGCTTTATTGTAAGCAATGTTGTGTCTTTCGGCTTTTCCCGGTTAGTGGTCGCCACAGCGGAACTCCGGTCCGCTAATGATTGGCAGTAGATTTTTACGTGCCGAGTTGCCAGCTCTGATGCACAACCTTCAACGAAGGTATGCTCATTCATGCATGTCTCCACACAGAAGATGCTCTAGCTGAGAATCGAACAGGACAACGTCATACTGTGAGGCGACAATGCTACCGCAGCACCACCACCGCATGATGTGATATGTAGAGGCAATACAATGATTGTAGCTGATACAAACAATGAAATGCTTTATTGTAAGCAATGCAAGAGTGAAAGGATGTAATCTGAGATATAAACATATGGAAGAATATATACTATATGCAAATGATGAAACATATTCAAGACAGATATAAATAGTACAGATAACAGCTGTGGCTACATTATAGTTAGCATGTCAGTATAAATGCTTATCTAAAATACATAACAATTGTGGAAAACAATCAGATCAGCATAAGAAGCAGACTCTGTTTTATTTATCACTTCCATTTTGTGAAGAACATGACGAAATATAATGTTGATATGCTGCCTACAACAGTAAGTCAATATCTGAGAGTTAATTGAAGACTGACTGTACTGTAGAGCAGAAGGTTTTCAGGTTAAGAAGTTTGTAATGTCTTGCAGAAAAGGTAAATTTCATACTGAAACCAATTCATAAACAGACAACTAAAAAGAGAGAGAGAGAGTATATAAAGGGACCAGTATGAAAAATGGCATCCTGTTTAATTGGTACATGATTATTTGAAAACATTTAAAACTTTGGAGGCCAGTAGTCAAAACAGTAACACTCTTACGGTCTCAAAATACAAAATATTTTTTTCAAGTAGAGAAGCCCCTTGCTCCCCAACCATGTGGGGCAAATCCCAACACCCATAAAATATTGTGCCCAATCCAAGATTACATAAATTCAGAGAAAAAAGAAAAAAGTGAGAAAACACTAAAGTCACCTACACTCTTCTCTGCATTTAGGTACCATTTTAGGGTGACAATAAACTTTTAGGTTCTGTGTATTGAACATCAATCAACTATCTTGTGACAAACACTAGGGCATCTGTATTCATGAAATGAGAATATAGATAACATGATATGTGGTATGCAGTAGGATTTTATAGATGCACTTAATAGTATTAAGAGTTACAAATATACATGCCTAATTTAGTAAAATAAGGATCAAATTACAGTTTTTCACAGGGAATACAGTAAATAATTATGACAATACAGAAAAACAGTGTATATTACAATAATGAAATGAGTAAGAAAGAGAAACATAGAGGGTAAAACAGAAGGATATATGACTAGAGCAGGTGATGGCATGTATTAATAAAACGAAAGGAGAAGGTATGGATGGAATAAATTGTTTGAGATATTTTATCTTGGTTAGTAAAAGTACTGTTTAGAGAGCTTACTTGTTCCCACTTTAAAATAGTTTAGTGGTGTGAAGATATTTTCAAGAAGGAGCTTAAAATGAGCAGGAAATGCATATCTATGTATCTGAAAAGAAAGACAGTGACAAAGTTCAGCAAACTTATAAAAACAAAAGTGTATAAGTGTCTAAGGAATACGATACATGTCTCTAAAAATGTTTGAAGGGAAGTGGATAAAGTAATGAGCAAGATTGGGTAAAGAGATATAAAAACACCTAAAACTCTGAACATTATTATTTATTAAGGGCTAAGCTGTGATTTATGCAATAAAGTAATACAGTCAGCCCAAATCCAAAGGATTTGTTCTCAGTGTAAGTGACCACTTACACTGAAAGCAGGTCTTTTGGAATATGGCCCTCAGTGTAAGCCTGTTTATAGATAGCTCTTGCACCAAAGTAAGTCACTTACATTGAGAGCATGTCTTTCAGAATCAGAGCTGACTTAAAATGAGAGCAACGAGTGGGGAATCTGGCTCAGTGACAGAATTTACAATCTTATGGTAACATGTTTTATGTTTAGTAAATGATGTACGATGGAGCTTTTCTCCCTGGGCTTCCGCTGAAAATGGCTATGTATCCAGTCGGACTATCCCAGTCAACGAATGTAAAATAAATAAATAAATAAAATAATAAATATCTGTGTAATTCCCAAGTCCTTGGAGTTTTTTTAACAAGACTTTAGGTGTAGTCAAGATGATGCTTGCTTCTTTGGATAACTACTGTTTAGCTCAGAATAGTCTTCATTAGCTTATATCTTATTGTGATTCTGGACAGAACAGATCAGTTAAACTTCAGGTTGTTATCTGGAATAACACATGATATATAATCTTCTCGGTACAACATGTAAACCATATAAATGAATGGATATTTCAAGTACCATGACTCAGAATAAAGGGCATGATTTCTAATTTAGATGCATTTAAGAAAAGGTTAGATGTTTGACTGTAGTGAAGTAGGGCAGTGAATGCGTGAGGAATAGAGTTTGCACAGGATTAGCACTGCAGAGAAAAGCAGAGTCATCAGCATATTGTATTTATTTTATGTTAAATTAAAAGCCTACATCATTTGCAAAAAAAAAAAAAAAGAACAGAAAAGGGGTCCATGAATTAACAAACCCAGAACAGCAAGTGAGGATGAAACTCTGTTGCCACATTGCTGATTGTTTCTTGTTTATCAAAAAGTCTTGCAACCAATTTCTGCTTTCGGTGTGATGTCAAAGTTGTTGGAGTAGTGCAATAGGAATAGACATTTACTTCATCAAGAACTTTAAAAGAATGTAAAAACAATGAATTTTCCACACCATTTGCTTGAGTTATACAGTTTTGAAGCATATGGCACTGAAAAGAGCTATATCCATGTAATGGTGTTACAGTATTTTCTAAAGCTGATCTGTGCCAGCATGTTTAAGTCAGCCTTGCAAAAAGTATGTAAGACAATACTGTTAATATCAGTCTTTGAAACTGACGAGATGTAGCACAGAATCTTGACAAATGACAAAACCGCTGAATACGTAGAAGCAAGTTCAGAGCTCACCAGCATCAGATTTTTGCTTTGTCATTAAAAAAAAAACAGTACCAGTTTTGTATTGTTTGCTAGATAAACAAGTTTTTAGAGACTGGAATGAAGGCTTTCAGTGGCAGTTTTAAATTCTAACATGGTTGTGTTATTTAAATGTTACAGTGTGGTTATCTTTTTAAGTAGTATAGCTTACAACACAAATTTGTGTCTTTTGTAGTTAAAACACTGTTTTTCAAAGCTATGAACTAAACCATATTTTTTGGAAATTTTTCAAAATGCACATGGAATTTTTATTGTTGTCTCTGCCAAAATACTAGTCTTCCAAACATACTGAACATTTTCTTTTCTGCTACTGCATCTAGTTATAAGGCATAGCACAGCATCAGTTTTAAGTTGCAGAAGTTAAACTTTATCTGCAATAACAAATAATTATGCATGTTTTTGTTTCTGCTAGCAATGCAGGGTCATGCCTGTTATTCTTTGGAAAGTCTAAAATATTTTTTAAAATCACACAGTAAAATTAAACCATATGCATTAATCAGCTAATATCGCAATCATCAACATACCAGCATTTTAATATAAAAGATTGGTATACGTTTCATCTTAAAATTATTCATTTTATGTGGGCATTTCTGTGAATGTTTTATTTCTAGGTGCAAGCCAATGTATGATGTTTGGCATAGTAATTCTTTTGAAAATCACAAACTACTAATTTTCATCTAGCATTAACTTTCGTAGTGCTGCGGTAGTGTTGTCGCCTCACAGCAAGACATTATCCTGTTCGATTCTCAGCTAGAGCGTCTTCTGTGTGGAGGCATATGTGAATGGGCGTGCCTTCGTTGAAGGTTGTGTGTCAGGGCTGGTAACTCCGCACGTAAAAATCCACTACCAAACATTAGCAGACCGGAGTTCTGCTGTGGCGACCCCTAACCGGGATAAGCCGAAAGACACAGCATTAACTTTCATATGGGATAGAACTCTGACATGCCTATTCTGCCTTCCTATACTTTTTCATTCTGCTCTACACTTTGACCCACTAATACCTACTAAATAACATTGCAAATCTTGCTGTACCTTATTTAAGTGGTTCCGGCATCGCATTTAGATGGCTTTTATAAAGATTCACCCCTGTCTTCTACTTCACAAGGGGATGTACTTAAGCAAATGACTACAAGCTTGAATACTTTACACAGTACTATCTACTCTTTTATGCTCCCTGAAAACAGAATACATCTTCCATTAACCTCTTCATGTCACTATCAACTCTTGTAGCCTGCTTGTCAAACAAATCTATAAAAGGTCAAGAATCTGTGAAATTGATGTAACTAAGAAAATATTTTTTTGAGGTGTGATAGAGAATCTGAATTGCTTAGACATAGTATGTCTTCCTTAGCTTAATTCTAGTGGCTGACAAAAAAGTAGTTATTAGAAGATGGAAATCAAAATCTAAACCAGCCATATTAGAAGTAGCAAATATAGTAACAGAGATAAAAGAATTGGAACTGGGATCTTTAGAAAAGGGTAGGAGGAAATCACACGGGAAAAATGGTAATTGCTGAACAATAGATGCAAAATAATATTTTCGGGGAGAAATGAGGTTTAAAGGACAGCAGTAATTGAATGAGCTATGTAATGTGACGGAATGGAACATTATATGTGATGTATAATGTTTGTAACTGAAAATATGTTGATATGGCTTGTATTAATTTATATAAATGCATGATTGCCTATGTCATAAGTGATAATTCAATAATTTTTTTTTTGTTTGTTTAAAAGAAAGAAATGCATATAGAAAATGGAATTTAAAAAAAGTGTTGTATATTCAACTAGCACAATGACTGTGACAAGACACCAAAAAATGGACTACCAAAAGTAGATAATCCCATAAAAACAATATGAATCCCAAAACATCTTACCGCTCTGTACCCTGGAGGAAGTGCTAGCATGGTCAGATATTCAGTGCTGCCAATGTTTGGCATTTCAAATGTCGGTGTTCCAAGTTTTGACTTACTCTGGTCTAGCATCTGATACTCTCCTGTGTGTGTGTGTGTGTGTGTGTGTGTGTGTGTGTGTGTGTGTGTGTGTGTGTGTGTGTGTGTGTGTGTGTGTATATATATATATATATATATATATATATACATATATATATATATATATATATATATATACATATATATATATATATATCTATATATATATATATATATATATATATATATATATATATATATATATATATATATATATATATATATATATATATATATATGCATATATATGTTATATGGAACCACTACTAAATACCAAACACTCAATGTACTGATGCCCAAAATCCCGAGACCAAACACCCGAAACACTACAATACCGAAAAACCAAAACCGCGAAATTCAACTACCGAAAACTACACACAACATACACCACATACAGACACATACACACACCTTCCCCAAAACAAAAACACACAAACCTAACCTACAGAGAAGCAGGGGGGCAAGCTCCCTGCACCCCCCACACCCCATACTTAAATATTCTAACTCCAAGGTTGCACTACCCAGACAAACACATGAATACACCACCACATGCCTACATCCCCCTCGCACACATACATCACACTCACAACACACACTTACACACTAAACCTCTAACCAACACAGTTAAACAGAAATACTTACCTGCCCTTCCACCATACCGCAACACCAGAAGTGCGAATTTCAAACTCCCGATAGTCAGGATTTTGAAATTTGCACTTCTGGTCTTTCGGTAGTTTGGGGTTTTGGCTATATGGTCTCAAAAGTTTGAAATTCTGTATTTCAAACTTTCGAGATTATGTAGTGTTCCCATATATATATATATATATATATATATATATATATATATATATATATATGTATATGAATGCATATAGACAGATAGATATATCGGTCTACCTTACTTTATGACACTACCCTAACACCAAAAGTAAAATATAGGTCTACCTTACTTTATTGAACTATCACAACACTGAAACCAAAATCGGCAAGAAGAGAACATTGAACGGATATGTGAATATCTTTATTAAGGCTGAATTCAGAAAACTAGTCAATATTTTGTAGGACCAGAATGTGGTAAACTACAAAGAAAAGACTATCTCCCAGTTCAAATAAAGCTGCATATCAGTGCTTCAAAAGGAATATGATACAGAGTGACTAAGACGGTAGATGACAACTAGTGTGCAGTATATATATACTTATAGAGATATTTAGTTATATATACGTATGTGTGTGTCTGTGTATATATATATATATATATATATATATATATATATATATATGTATATATATATATATATATATATATACATATATATATATATATATATATATATATATATATATATATATATATAGATAGATAGATATACAGATACATAAGAACTACACAGTGGGGATGAAAATGATAGTGCAGAGAGCTTTACTCCATGCAATCTGTTGAAACTGTGGTAAAACACAGACAGGTAACATATTAAACCAGAGTCTACTGAGTTTCTTTTAACGCACAAACATATACACACATACACATACACATACACTTGCATATATAAATGGGTTGCTCTGTATAATATATGTATAGATATGGCAACCTCAAAAGTCAACTGCACAAAGTCGACAAACTGTAAGTTGACACATTACCACGCATTCGCTGAGAAAGAACCTTGGCACATACAAATTTGAGACAAAATTAAGCCCCCTGCACCCTCCACACTTCCAGCTAATTATATATACTAACTCTAAGATTGCACAATCCTTGGGGAAAGGCGATATTGCCATACCAGGGATTGTTGATCTCAAATTCCCTGTTGACCATCTGCTTATATCGACCAAATATAATGCACATGCATGGATCTTGTATCTTGTACTGAAGGTGAATCTTATAGTACACTGTCATATATCAATCAAATAAACCCCCTAAGACATTCTACTTATTTGTTTTTCCCTGGATTTTTTATTTATTTATTTTCATATGGATTACTGTTTCATTTTCCTTTCTATCGATGCAGCAACACCAAAAGCTATCCCTTTAATATGGGTTTAGGTGGGTTGTATATTTTGTATGAGTAGTTTGATTCATGACTGGTTTTATTTTGTGGTTCTGAGGAAAAGTCTAATCTTTTTCTGTACTCTGAGATAATTTATTTATTTATTTATTTATTTTACATTTGTTTACTGGGAAAATCCAACTGGACACAGGTCCATTTTGAGCGGAGGCCCAGGGAGAAAAGCTCCAAAGTACAATACAATACGGGTCTATATTAGAAGCATGAAACTGCTTTTGAGCAAACATATAAAGAGCGACACATATTCATCGAACCACATTTAAGCATTTTTCAATGAATATGTCACAGAGCAAGGAGGTAGTTGGCCAACTACACTGAGTTGTCCTTTCCTTCGCTATAGTGCAATGTCAGAGTTGGTATATTTAGTTATGGGACTGTGGGGGGAACAATCACGCACATTGGAGGGTGTGGGGGGGGTGAAGCCCCTCACCTGATAAAGATTTTTAATTTAAATTTTTTCCAAAATGCCACATGAATTTTTTTACTAGGAAAAAATTTGATTATGTGGCCATTCGCTATTTAAAGGTTTTGCATATTATGTGTCAACTTTTATGCAGTCGCACATATGTGCTTTCGTTATTCTGATATAGACCCTACAGTACATTACATATGAGAGAGAAGTATAACATACATGTAAGTATATGATAAAGTAGAGATTAACAAACTCTTAAATAAACAGAAAAAAAATTACATTGAAACAGCACTTGATTTTTTTTTAAAGATAACAATACTGAAATTGGCATTATTTTAACAGTGCAGTGAAGTTTACATTCACATACATTAATTTTACTGTGTATTAGTTTCTTTGTTTCATTTTTTTTTTTTACTTTAATCTTACTTAGTGAAGATTTTTAGATTCTAGACCATTTTGCCAGTAATGCTGTTATCTCATTGTCTGATTTATTGTGAGCATTATTTTTTATTATTTGAACTTTGTTTTATTCATGAGACCTGAGTGTCTATCCCCATGGGTGGAATATGTGAATTTTGATGGTGCAAAGGTGGCTGATGTATATCAATTGGTTACACTACTGCAGTATTAAAGAATGGATGATGTGCAAAGAGCAGCGAGAAGCACCTCGTGATACAGGTACTGGTTGTGGCTTTGGGGATATAGATTGACTTCTAAGTCATTACCTACCTGAGGACAAGATGACCCATACAATGTCACCTCCTAGTCACTGCAGCTCCAAACTGGCAATTAGCTCCAGTAAGAAGTGTTAAGATAAGGTGATTAACCAGGGGGACCAGTTTATTATTAGTAAACAAAGTAATGATTACTCCTTTCAAAGAAGGTATAGCAGCCAAGTCAGACAACCAGATGTTAATTATAAGTTGGAATGCATATCATGGAATGTGAAGGGGTAACTATGTTTAAGAGTTGTAGGTTCACTTTCAGGACGCAGCTTAGAAGTGGATGACATGATTATACAGAGGAGGTTGGACATCCTGTGTATCCAAGAGACGAGATGGAAGGACAGTGCAGCAAAGTCACTTGGCTTGGGAATTGTGGTGGCAAAGAAGCTTCAGATGGCAGTGAGGGATATAATCAGAATTAATGACAGATTCATGGCAATCAGACTCCAGTGTAATAATAGGGCAGTATTCATAATCTCAGCCAATGCCCCACAGCAGGGTTGTGATAGTGAGAAAAAGAGTGCATTCAGACAACAGTTGCAGGACCTACTAAATAAAGCAGGACAACATGAATTGTTGTTGATAATGGGTGACTTGAATGCACATATCGGGACAGACAGAACAGGATATGAGGACTGCCTGGGTCCACATGAGTGGAGCAACAGGAATAAAGAAGGAGAAGCCATTCTAGACTCCTGTCTGGCTTGATAGTAGCCAACACATGGTTCAGAAATTGTGACAGATCACTTACAAGAGTAGCCAACATGCAACTCAGGTAGAATTCCTCCTAGTAAAGAAAAGGCACTGGGGTAAAATCCATGATTTCAAAGTCATCCCCAGTGAAACAGTCGGCCCACAGCATAAACCACTAGTTGCTACAATCAGCTGCAAATAGTGGTCAGAGAAGGCTCTAAGGTCAACAGAGATCAGGCTGAAGACCTGGAAGTTGACTGGAGAGAAAGTAAAACAGTTCAAGGAATTACTCAGGGCACTGGCACCCCAAGAAGAGGAGGAAATATGTGGAGTTGAACAAGAATGGCAACACTTAAAAACAGCATATGTTATGACTACAGAAAAGATATGTAGCCGAGTCAGGTATGCAAAATAAGGTACATAAGGAAAGCTGGGGGTGGAATGCAGAAGTCCAGGAAGTCATCAAAAGAAAAAAGGAGTGCAGGAAGAAGTGGGAGACAGAAAAGACTGACCAGGCTAGGAAGCACTACTGGCTGGCTAACAAAGAAGCAAAGAAAGAAGTTGCAATAGCAAAGAATAGGGCATTGGAGGCACTCTACCATATTTTGGAAAGTGACTCAGTAAGTGGCACAAAGAAACTATATCAGGTTGCAAGGCAAAGACAGAAAGATAAAGAAGATAGACACTCTTCATAAGGGATGCCAGCAACAACCTGCTCACCAGTCCACAGGACATCAAAGGCAGATGGAAGGAGTATTTCTAACAGCTTCTGAATGAAGAAAACCCCACAGAAGCTGTACTGCCTCAGAAACAGCCTACGATGGGAGAAGAAGAGGAACCCACCCTAGAAGAAGTAAGAACAGCACTAAGGAAGATGAGGTCAGGGAACGCAGCAGACTCAGATGAGGTCACAGCAGACATGATAAAGATGCTGGGTGAGATAGGGCAGAAATGGCTCCTGAGGGTACTAATATCAGTATGGAGAGAAAGGCATATCCCAGATGACTGGAGAATAAGCATACTCATTTCAGTGTACAAGAACAAAGGGGTGGTTTGAAGTCCCAGAAACACTGGTAGAATTAGTGCAGGCTACGTACAAGGACCCAATGACTCAAGTACGAACTTTGTTTGACCCCACAGAGGGGTTCCCAGTGGGAGTGGGTGTACATCAGGATTCAGCTCTGAGCCCACTGCCATTCATACTGGTGAGGGACTACATTAGCAAACAGGGTGGAGGGAATGGATCAACAAAGTTGCTGTATGCAGGCAATGTGGCTTTACAGTCAGACTCTGAGCTAGAACTTCAGGAAAGGATAGGAGAATGGAATGCAAAACTGCACATAGGATGAAACTTAGCAAAGATATAATGGTGGTCATGCAGCTAACTGGGGAAATCAAAAGAAGCTGAGAATAGAGATAGAAGGGAAGATAGTGGAATAGGTAAACAGCTTCAAGTATCTGGGAGGGGTGGTTGAGGAGAAGGGAAGTCTGAATGAAGAGGTCAGAACTAGAATCAGAGGGGCTGCAGCCAACCGGCATAGAGTGTCAGGTGTAGTCTATGACAAAAGAATGCCAAGGAAGCTGAAAAGTAAGGTGTACAAGACAGTGGTGCATCCAGTACTAATGTATGGTACAGAAACCTGGGCAGTAAAGGCTGAACAGTTGAAGAAGCTAGAGCTGATGGAAATGAAGTGCCTGAGAAAAGTGGTAGGATACACACTGTGGGACAGACAAAGAAATGAGGACATAAGAGCAGAAACCAAAGTAGCTCGAATTGCAGAAAAAAAAATTAAAGAGAACAGATTGCAGTGGTTTGGACATGTGCAGAAAAGCAGAAGACAATTTAATGAGGAAGATTTCAGACAGACAGCAAGAAGGTAAGAGGAAGTGAGGACATCCTGCAAAGAGGTGGATGGATTGTGTGAAAGAAGATCTGCGCCAGTCAGGCATGAGTGTTGAAGAAGGCAGGAGTGTGGCACTGAATCAAGAGAGTTGGTGACAGTTAACACGATACCCCGACCCCATGTAGAAAAAATGGGAAAAAGGGGGCTGATGATGATGATGAACTATGTTTAAGAGCTCAATAGGGTCTAGATCACTTAGTCAAACTCACTAATCATTGAACACCTATTTATTGACCCCTTTTTGTTGAAGTTACAAATCAGAGAATGAACTTTGCATCCTAACTTTTTCCAGGGATAATCAATGGTAGGCCAACCTAGCAATCATCAAAAAAATCGAGAAATTTAAAACCTACCCAGGTTTGGGGGACTATGCCACCCACACACCCCAATGTGGTGGCTGCATCCCCCACCCCTAACTAAATATACCAACTCTGAGAATGCAGTACATTGGGGAAAAGGGCAAATTCCAGATGGTGGCCTACTGTTGGTTATCCCTGGGAAAAGTTTCAATGAAAAGTCCATTCACTGATAAGTAACTTCGACAAAAAGGGGTCAAAGAATAGGTTTTCGATGATTTCTGAATTTGACTAACTGAAGTAGACCAAGTTGATAGGGGTAGCTAAGTTAAAAGATTTAAAAACAAGTGTATTTTTCTTATACAAAACTAAACTGAAAAAGAAACATGAGCAATTTATTGTAAATAAAGGTTCTGGAAATTATTTTAGCTCTGTACATTTGAAAAAATAAGGAGAAGCTATTTTATTGAGTAAAACACTAAACTGGACAATTGGGAGGTAAAGTAGGAGGTGTAGGCGAGAGGGCTTATTCTTCATGTACAATCTCAATGCTTTTGGGGAATTTCTATGGTCCTAATGTGGGCGATACTCATCAGTTAAATAATTTTTTGGAACAATCATTTGGATTCATGGGAAAGGTGATCCAGTACTTGTTTGGGGTGGCACTTTAATGGGGTGTTGGATACTTGTAAGGAGAGGCTGTCATGGAATACAATATGGTCATCAAGTGGGGCTACTAATGTATGGTATGGTTAGAATCTCTGGACTTGATGGCTATACATTGGTGGTTACATGGTGAGGATATTGACGTCACCTATTATAGTTGCAATCAAAGTTAAACTATTATGCTAGATCATTAATTTTATGTCCTGTAATCTTATGCCAAGGGTGGTCAATGTTAACATAGTTTCAGCAGTTTTATTGGATCATTCCATACTACATTTGAAGCTCCTTCTACCACAGCTGCAAAGGAATGCTCTTCTCTGGAGGTTTGGCCATTCATTCCTTAAACAGCTGAATTGCGTGTGAGAAATTAGTTGTTGGATGAAAATGTTTTGGAGGTTGACAAATCGAGCGCCCCCATTCAATATAGTGGGATGGAATGGATTTACATCTAATTGAAAGGGTTTTGCATTAATTTAAAGACTGAGAGGATCAGAGAACATGTTAAAAAACATAGGAAAGTTAAAGCAAAGGTGAAGAAATTAGAAGAAATTTTAAGAAGGGAAGGGATGGGGATAAACTTTTAATACCTCAAAAATGAGGAACTCAAACTATTTCATAAACAGAAAATGGTTCTGAAATTTTTCTAAGCTTAATGCTACGTTCCAAATTTAATTATATAGTATAACATTGCATCTCGCTAATAAAATAACCCAAAATGCACTAAAATATCATATTTATCTTGGGGGGTAATGAGTATTTTCCAAATAATAATCTAGCTGACATAAGAGGTCCAATACAATCCAAATTATATCTTTATACAACAAATTCTAGCCAATTTTTGCCAAGGTCTAAGAAAATAAAAGGAATCCATGATTAGCATATACCATAACTTCCTCACAAGAAGAGCCACAGAGTAATCTAACTACTACAACTTGATCTTGTCTTCAAATGCTTGTTAAAAAAATATATATATATATATATATATATATATATATATATATATATATATATATATATATATATATATATATACATATATAAGATTAATCTTATGTTCTTTATTATGAAGGTTTATCCACCAGCAACCATTCCCATGAAATAAAATCTTACGCAAAAGATTGCTAGTTTTATTTTGTATTTTACTAAATATATAATGCATATGCAATGAAGTTAAATAAACAGCAAGACAAAGGGCAGGATTCACGAAGCCTCCGTGTAAGAGTTACAAGGCTTACACGGAGGCTGCAGTTAAGCGGTGTGACGTCAGCATGTCATGCATATGCATGAGGGCATGCTGAATCACACCTAAGGCTAACACGGTCCGTGGAAGACAGTAGGGGGCGTGTCCGTATGCCAAGCCCTGCAAACGGACACGCCCCCAGAAGAGTAAAAGTGCCAAAGTAAACACCCACGACAGAGTACATGGAAATGTGAATAAACGCAACACAACACATGCCCCCACAGACTATGAACATAAAATTATATAAATGAACATGTCATATTTTTTTTAAATTGTAAAGATGTTTGCCCGTGAGTGCGCTCGTTTGCGTGGGTGTGCCCGTAGCTCAGCCACAGTTAGCAGTAAGTGGAAAAGCATATAAGAACTAACTATGCAAAGTAAGTCAAAAAGTAATAGCATAGCGGTAAAGACGTTGGCTGAAGAGCAGGCAGTCATAGTTCGAGCCCCCACAACATCAATTTTTATTTTTACTGAAATAAGCATGAAACAAGTCCCTGACATATATGTACACATATAAAATTATATTTTATGTAAAATGTAATGAAATAGGCCATTTATTTTGAAGAAATGTGAGATAACAAAATAATAAATGCCAGATGTGCCTATAGCTGAGATACAGTTTAACAAGGTGAGTGCATGTGCCCGTAGGTGAGCAGTGGTTTAACAGGTGCAAAATGAGTGCCCGTAGGTGAGCAGTGGTTTAACAGGTGCAAAATGAGTGCCCGTAGGTGAGCTGTGGTTTAACACGCTGAAACTGTGTGCCCCTAGCTGAGCTGAGCGTAATATGCATGCTGACAGCCAAATGAGGTATAAACCAGCGTAACCCATTTGCGCGGAACTGCACACCGCGCCAACAAGCTAACCGATGGGCAACGTTGAGCAAGCTGTAACAAAACTGCCTTTACACAGACACACCCCTAGCCTGTCTAGACAGTCATAAAATTTAAAAAGCAGTGGCCAGGTTTGAACCCAAGATACCTTGCACCATAGTCAAGGTACTGAACCACTAAGCCATGACATGTGTGCTTAGAAATGCAGTAGTAGCACATATATAGGAATGAATAGAAAGAGGAGCATGACAAAGCAGGTTTTGTGAAGCTGATACAATTCCAAAATGGCCAATCACAGATAAGTGCGGGAAAAACGGCATATATAAGCCCCATAGGCAGGAATACACAGCATAACCGATTGTAGAACTAACTTGCAGCCAGAATGTCAGGAGTAGGTGAGGGTAGTTGTTTCTGAGCACAGAGGTGGGGCATTGAGGAGTCCAGATATATGGTCTGGCTCCTTGTCCACAATCATGAGGCCCAACTCATGCAGGGCCAGGTCCTGTGGGGAGCATATAGGGCTGAGGCGTGGGACCGGTTGGCCCATGATCTCACCAGTGCCACAGGGATTCCAAGGACTGGTGAGCAGGTCCGTCACCACCATGCTGACCTGAAGAGACGTAAGCAGGACCAACTGAACCTTTGGATCCAGGAGGCCTGGCAAATGCCCAACGCCCCACTACTGAGTAAGTTGCATCTAATTATGTATGTAAGAAATTAACCTAGCTGATATTATGGAGATGTGTATTCCAGTATTACTTTATTTATATTACAGCTGCAGGTGTCCATTCTGCGAACCGCAGAGCCTATGGCGATAGGCTAGTGCGGTTGCGTCATCAGGCAGGTCAGTAATCCTCTCCCTGTAACTGTAAATAAATATAAAAGTATGACAGTTAGCAAAAGAGTGCAGTGTAGTCACTAAGTAATAAAATGTGCAAGTAACAGTGTAAGAATGTTTGCAAGTATTGCTTGATTACAAAAGTGTGTTGCAGTCTGTAATCCAAACAGAAAAATGAAAATGTCTGAAATAAAGTCTGAAATAAAGATGCCCCATCTGTAATATAATAGTACACAACCTGGAGCAGGCTGAAAAGTACAGCTGCAGAAGATGAGCAAATCACATGTGTGAAATATATCCCTGTTGAAATACTGAAACATGACAGAAGTGAGACTGTTGGAAAGGATTGTAATAACTACAGGTAAAACATGTCAATAAAGCCTAGAAGTAAGTACTATCCTGCATTGTAAAAATAAAACAAGTGAGAGAGTGTGAGAAAGAGTTATGAATCCACCAATAAAGTAGTAATAACTCCTGAATAAAGTATACTGCAGTCAGTACAGAATGAAATGAATGTGACAAGCAGAACCAAACTGCGAAATGTGTTCAAAATGTTCCTGCAGCTGGAATGTGTACCTAAAATCTGGATATGTTGAAATCAGTCTGCAATATGCAGATAGTATGATTGTCTGAAATACCAAACATCCACAGTTGTCTATAGCTATATAAAGCAAATGTAGCAGGATGATGTAGCTGAACAGAGCCAGATATGAACGTGTATGAATAAAAATAGAAATGTATATTGATGTAGCAGTAACATTCCTATCACCAACTTGAAGTAGTTATCACATAGGAAACTGTAGGTAGAACTGTAGTGTGTATATATCTGCAGCTATTAGAAATGTACAGCATATGTATTGGTATTTGAAGGTGTTAATTATATTTTCTTTACCCTACCCTATAACCACATATAATCCATTCCACGTGAAATTGGTATGTGCAATCACAATTAACACCCCTGCACATTTGTCCTGTTGGGTCATACATATTTGCATGTACGTTGATGCATCTGCCCTGTTCATACATCCAAACCTGATGGCCTGTTGCCATCAATTAACCCTGCATGTTGTTGGACTGTGTATTGCTGTTCAAATTATGCATGTGTTATGCTCGCTGTTCAATGGTGTGAATATCTGGGTGTTTGGTTAATGGGAATACTAATGCATGCTGTTATAACTAATTGCGAATGGTATTGTATGTTACTAACCCAAACTGTCATGACATAATGCAAAACATAGGACGACAGGGAAGGCGGGTTCCAGCGGACCCACCTCTCTCACCTCAGCTGGCGAGTGCACCTGGCAGTAGTGCCCAGTCCAGACCCTCCTCCGGTGGCCCTGTGCCACCTGCAGGTGAAAGCGCTGCAGGGGATGGGGCTCATCCCCCCTCTGCAAGTATGGCCGGAGGAGAACCACCACTCACCCTCCGTAGTGTCCGGACTGTGGTGCGTAAGGAGATCCAGGAATCTGTTCTTGGGCCTCTACGCCAGCTTGAGGCACAGGTGGCACAACTAACGGGCATGCCTGTTGCCCCGCCTACACAGCCCCCAGCACAGCCCCGTCCTGGGCAGTGAAGGCACAGTGGCAACTGCCCATGGGTGGGGATATCAGTTCCACTGTTGCCATCTGTGGGCTCATGGGCTCTGGATATCCAAACATCTGTCCCCGTCAATTGTGTAACCCCCCCACATGTGTCATACACCATCCCTGTATGCGTCTTGTTTGTCTTGTCTGTTGACCTACCTAACCTATCTCCCCAGCTATACCAACTTCCTTTACCTGACATACCACTCTCACCTGAAAAAAAAAAAAAAAAGGGGGCACTCTGTACCCACAAAAAAATTACGCCCCATACATAGCTGCCCATTTTGCACACGTCTGCTGGACATGGAAACTGTCAATTACAATTGGCTGTACAACAAGTATTATTGTTGTCCTTACACCTCTCTCAGGGGTGGAAGGTTTCAAATGTCACACCAAATTACATACATATGCACAGCTGTTGCTGATGAAGAAATAGGCAGCTATGGGTCTTACCTACATCCCTCCTGCAAAACCCAAGCTTGTTTCCCTACTGGCTTACTCTCTTTGTGACCCCTTTTTCACCACTTTCCTGTCTCCTCATTTTCATTTCTTTCAAAGAAAATAGCAAGGGTGTGCGCATGAGTAAGCACTTTTAAGCGGTTGTAAGCGGGTGTGCACGGAGCTGAATGCCAGTGCGCATGCAGGAGCTCCGCGCAAACCAGCGCTTACCCAGTTACAACTGCTTAAAAGTGCCTTAGTCACTCTGAATGACAGGTCCTGTAGTCAGTTCAAAAGCAAAATAAAATCCCACTGTCAGTCCCGAACCCAGGAAACAGTAGTCTGCATGACTTACCACTAAGCCATGACTGTTATATAAGAACATTGTGCTACAATAAATATATCATGTAATAGTAGGAATGAATGTAAAGGGAATATAGGATGTGTAGTACACAAAGCATGTCATGTATATTTACTGTCAAATCTAGTAGATTTCTATAATAGTAGTGTGTGAACAGAAACAGCCATGCTAGTTGGTAGCTAGTAGGTAATAATGTCACTGTAGTACCTTGCAAGCCACACACCACAAGTCCCACAGGAAAGCACACACACCCATATTAACAGTAGTAGTAGTTGTTGTAGGTGTCAGTTTACATACACTTTTAGTACAGGAAACAGGAGAGATGAATGGAGAAATGTTAATCTACAACACAGCCTGAATTATGAGAGAGATACTAACCTTTACACTCACAGAACAGTGTCCACAGCATACCAGCATGGTCCCCACCCTTACAATCTGAAAGGGCAACGCCTATCTCACATACCCTTTTATAGCACTGTCCTGAAATCACAGTGAGGACTGCAATCAGTACACAACTGGCTGCATGCAATCAGCAAATGCTGGCTAACAATTGGTGCAGAGGCCATCACATGGACATATGCAGATACCTACAAAAGCATCCTGTACTCCCAGTCCATGCATGCAATACATTCATTGCACCATCTGGAGGCAGAGAGAGAGAGAGAGAGAGAGAGAAAGAAAGAAAAAAAGAAAATAAAAACACAAACAAAAACTACACTTAAGAAAACTAAGTTGAAGCTGTCATCAGTGACAGTATCAAGCTGGGCTAGCAGCAGCAGGAACCTATACAAACAGTAACGCAATCAGCTGTGACAAACACAGGTAATGTAAAGTAACAATTTAATAGTCTACATACTGTGAACTCCCCATATGTGTTATTGGTCTGTGTCTATATGTATGTCTATGTGATAAGTTGTGTGTACGTTGTTTTACCCAAAGGGGATGACTATACATTTCATGCCATTCAGTGTTAGGCCATGATTCTGGCACCAGTTGTCCGTTTCAGTGAGGCCTGTCTGTAGGATGTGTGTGTCAGCTGATGTATCGACTATAGCACCTAGTTTTCAGTCATCTGGGAACTTTATCATCCACAACCCGCCCATGTTTGCTTTCACATCTGAGAAGTAAATGCCAAACAAGAGGGGTCCTAGGACAGAGCCCTGTGGGATACCACTTGTGACTGGCTTTGAGTCTGACATGGCTCCCGCAAGTTTGACTTTATGGATTCTGTCGTTTAACCAGTTTGCAACCCATCATGTGACATATGTATTAACATTTAAGCTGATGAGCTTGTCTATGATGCCTCAGTGGGGTATTGTGTTGAAGGCCTTAGGCAAGTCCAGGTAGGCTGTATGGACTGCTTTGCCCTCATCAATGGCTGTAGTGACTGTTTTGAAAAGGTCAAACAGGTACAAAAGGCAGGATCAGCCCTTCACAAAGCCAAACTGGGTGGGATCAAGTGTCTGTAGGTCCCCAATGTCGCTGTATATGAGTCCCATAATGAATCTTTCCATAGCTTTGCAGACCAGGCTGGTTAAGCTTATGGGGCGGTAGTTCCCAGGGTCTGTAGAGGTGCCTCCTTTGTGGAGTGGGACCACTGTTGCTGTACGCCAGTGTTCAGGTACATATCCCGTAGTAAGGCTAAGGTGAAATATCATTTTTATATGCAGTTGTAGCTCCTCTTGGAGTTCACGTAGCACACATCCAGGGATACCATCAGGTCCCATTGATGCTGTGTGTTTTGCTTTGCTGAGGGCGGCCCTCACCTGGACATCTGAGATGACAGGGAGGTTACATTCAGCTGTGATAAGTATTTCTTCTTTTGGGGGGGAGGGAGGGGGGATATTTGCACTGAACCTGTCTGCCAGAATGTTGCCAGTATCTGTGGGTTCATTGAATTTTATGTAGTTGTGTACTAACTCTGAGCATATCTGATGCTTTTGGTCCATGTTTCTAACAAAACTGAAGAAGGCCTTGTGGTTATCTTTAGTGTCCTTGGCCATTTTCCTCTCAGAGTTGGCCTTGGATGTTGTTATGAGAGAACTTAGCTTTTTACTAGTGCTGACCACAGATGCCTTCCCTTTATGTGATTCTGCTCTGTCTTTCACCTCCTTCTATCGTTATACAATTTGTCTTTGGCTGGGGTCCACCAGACAGGATTCTTAACGTTTGTGCATAGGGTATGGGTTAGAATTGTGTGTGCATGTTCCATGCATTCTTGGGAATGTCCGTGGGAAGCATTTGCAAAGGGGTCAGCATTGTGGGTTGTGGCTTCCACTGGCCCAGTGGGCTGCATGGATACCATCTCAGTCCTAACAAGTGAAAATCTGTCTATTCACATATATTTCAAAGTAGTCTACTGTGCTGGTGGTGGTGGTGGGATATGTATATCCAGGCCGATTAGTTTGTGTCCTGATCACACTAGCGGATGATGTTCCACATACAGTACCTTGTTATGAACCCCCAGAGTGAGGTGGTGCATTGAACCTATCTTAGTATGCTGACTGATGGGGCTTGGTACTGTGTTGTATGGAATGTGGCAGGTATTGTTGCACAGGTGTCGGCTGAGCACTGATATCTGGCCATGTACATGTGTATCCACTAAGAGACACACACGTGCTACATATGGGAGTAGTAGTATATCACTACAGTTGAGTATCATGTATAGTATGTGTGCCATATTTTGCTGTCATAGTTTGCTGATATCCTGTTTGTGTTCTCTTTCAGGGACATGGCGCATCAGCGAAATCCTGCCTACTCTGCTGCATAAGATGAAGAGATACACCAGAGCCTGGTGCGGGATTATGACATACTGTTTTCCCGCACCAGCCAGAATCAGCAGGAGAGGGCTGCACTGTGGCAAGAGCTTGTCCATAGGGTAATTGACATTGGCACGCATAATAGGACATATGAGCAGGTACGACATCACTGCAGTGATTTAATCAGAAATGTCCGTCAGCGTGCGTCGGATATCCACAGGCAACAGGTCACCACAGGAGGTGGGGTGGCCACACATCCCCCCCTCACCAGACTGGAGGGGCTACTCCTAAGTGTTGTGGCTCCAGCCCAGGAACAACAACAGCAACACACCTGCATTATGATGGAGGCTGGAGCCACACAGCAACACGACATGGAGCGTGCAGGTAATATGCCATATATACACTTGACTGTTCTGTACACTGTTAGTTTATGCATGTGTAAGGTGTGTCCTTGGTATGTAGCTGTCAACATAGTATGTAATTGTGCAGGTGTGATATTGCCAATATCAGCAGCTGACATGTGAAAGGCAACTGTTGTACTACTGAACTGTATCATACTCAGTATCAATGGCACAGTTGTGCCCACTGACATTAATCCCCGCATTTCTGCAGGTCCCTCCGGTGTTACAGTAAGGCAGCCCATCCATGCTGGTGAGTGTGTATTAACAAACCCTATAATAGTCTTGATAGTGCTAGTAATAATAGTGTAACTCAGTAGTGCTCTGTGTGTATACTGCGGGGTGTGCATGTCTGCGTGTGTCCATATGTGTATGTGTGTGCATGTGTGCATGTGTGCATGTGAGCATGTGTGCGTGTGTCCATGTGTGCATGTGTGCATGTGTGAATGTGTGCATGTGTCCATGTGTGCATTTGTGCATCACTGGCAACATTGTGTAGACATTGTAAACTGTGTTTCCTGTCTTCCTCCCACAGGTTCTGGTGCTGCTCTGGTGTCCTGCAGCAGGGAACCTGAATCTGGTGCCACAGGTACTGATAATGATGATATCTGTGTAATGGCACAGGAAGGTGTGTCAGGGTCCATCATTGGTCAGCCAATTGACAGTACACAGCTGTCAACCCCATCATTGCGCACAGTCATCCTGCCAGTACATCCTATGTCACCAATGTCCCAAGGTGATGGACAGGATAAAGTGGGCATTGACCAGGGTAATGTGGTATCTGTGGCACATGCTTCCCCACACAGCAGCCATGGGCAGGGTCCTGAGATGGTACCACACAGACAGTTGCCCATGGGTTCTCATGGGAGCATCCGTGGGCGTACTGCCTCTGGGAGACGTGCCCAAAGAGGTCTGTCAACCTCAGCTATGTTTCGGGCTGTCATGCAGGCACAGTCACGTATGGAAAGGTACACTAGACAGGGTCTGAGGGAGCTGAGAGCATGTCGCACATCCATGACTGACAGTATGCGTGACATTGCGGATGCTATCCGTAATTTCACCGATGTCATAGACAGACGTTGTGGGGACATATTACAGCAGTTCCACAACTACATGTCCATGAGCCAGGGCAATGGTGGACGGTTGTGGCATCGACGTGGCCGTATGCCAGCAACAGCAGCAGCTGGCAGTTGGCGCGGAAGACAACAGGCCCGCGGACGCCCCCATAATGCCAGCAGCAGCCCCAGCAATGCTGGGTCTGTGCTGTCATCAGACCGCCCCAGGAGACCACGTGCATGTGGCTCTGGACAGTCCCAACAGGGACCTGTGTCCAGTCAATGAACACCCGCTTCTGATGACAGTACCCAGTCTGGCTTAGTACCATATACGGTCCGTAGCACCCCTGCCGGGCACAGGTACCGTGTCCGTGGCCACAGACACTGATCTGTATGATCTGGCAGTTGCAGTCTGTGGCTGTCCACAAACTCCAGTATATGGCAGCCATGAGGTGGAACTGTGTGCATGCATACACACATGCGAAATGTTAACACCTAGGGCCACCACATACATACACACACTGCATCAACAGTGCCCCACCCTGTACTGCTGTCCCAAACCAACACACATACACATACATGTCAATTGGTGGTATCAGTGGCAGACTCAGGCATACCTAGTTCACACCCTGTGCATATGATGAAACTGTGCCACCTCCTGCAATCTCTAACATCAGTGCAGGAACAGGTTAACATGTTGCTGATGCACAGGGTGACTACATAGACGTGTATTAATAGTATCATGTTGGTAACAGTACAGTGTGCTGATATGATTGTGTGTATATCCCAGCATGCCTGATGCAGTAACTGTATGACTGTCCTGAATTGTTATCTACACCCATAGTAAGTACCATAGTGTAACAGCTGCACATTTTTGTATACTGGTGGTAAGGATGTCAACAGATAGCCACATACATAGGTAGCACAGGGGAGAAGGTAACGCAAGTAGTGATACGCAATGATGGACATGTACACTAATGGTGGCATGTTGCCCACAACGACTATGCAATGTGGATGTTTGCGCATGTTGATGTGTGTGCAGTACCAATTTAATTTAAATTAAATTAAATTTTAAATAATTTCAGTTTTACCATGGACATCTGAGCTCTGCATTCCTGGGTACATGTTTATAGTGCCTGCATATTTGCACTGTTACCTACTGGAAGTGGTACCCCTTCTTTGTTGTACAATGGACTACTTCCAGCCCTGCTTACTGTAACTTTGTTTGTATGCATGTTTGCTTGAGGTTCCCTGGAACACTGATTCCACCTGCAATGCAGATTTACAGAGCTTCTGTGGATTCCTAGTGACATCTGCATAGCTTACTATACGTATGTCAATGTCTCACTTGACAGAACAACACTGTCTGTCCTGTTCGCATGTACTTTGCCTGTGACACATTGCATATGACTTACCTGGCATTTGCCCACGTGTGCAGTCATAAATACCAGCACTATGAAATCAGAAGCAGTACATCCACACATACTCACCTTCAGTATGTTGTTCCCCATTGGCCCTATGTGTTGGTAATCACCATGGCAATTGCACTACTATGTTAGCATGTGCAAAGTTAACTTGTGAATCACCTCTATAGTCCAGTTGTGGAATATCTGAGTCATGTGGCAATGTCACAGCTGCCACATGTATGCAGTCAACCCTCTCCCCTGGCCAGGAACATACAACACATGTGTGAGATGCAACCACATAGCCAATCTGGGGACTGAGCACTCTGAACACAGTACTGGCATACCCTGTCAGGTGGCATGACATACTACAGTGACTACAATACCAGTCTGACATAGACCTGCACTGACAGCAATCCAAACACATGAACACAATGGGGCATACTTGGAGCCTCAGAATAGCATCCTGCCTGACCATCACACACCTCTGCAGCTGGCACACAGGCATACATTACATCGGAACAGAGCACATGCCACACATGGCACACACATCCTGTGTGCCAAACACTCACAGCCTGTAGGGCTACACAACACACCTGCTACAGATGTGTCAGGTACCTCTCTTGGCTGGTGCAGTGGGGTCCCACTCAACAGGCTGTACATGGTGAAGGTCACAGTGATATGCCCGTGGGGCACTATGGTCCACCACATAACACATGCATACAGGTCAGTCAGAGGCATGGACAAATATGACTCAGTCATTGTCCATGCCACTATGGATGACCTGAGACATACCTCCCTGGACTACATGATAGGGAACATAGAAGGGCTCTTTCAGCATGTGGCATGGGCTGGTATGAGCCTGACCTTGGTTGCCATCATACCCTCACCAAGTATGCTACCACAATATGTAGGAAGGGTGTTCTATGTCTACATTTTTCTCAATCTCCAATGTCATTCATAGGGTATCCAATGGCTGTCAGCGTGTTCTTACATGCTAGGGAAGCCACAATGATTTGTGAAGGGCAGCTTGCACGTGTCACCCATGGGCCATTGTATATTGGCGAAGCCTCTTGATACATGCATAGTGCCTTTTGATGCAGGGCTCAGATTACATAGCCACCTCCGCGGGTATCACATGGGATAGGACACTAACAGTAATGCTACACAACACCAGCAGTGTACACCGCAAGATGCATGCACTGGACACTGTCCTCAGCACAGTAAACTGCAATATCTGTGCAGTAACAGATTCCTGATTCACGGCTCACAGGTGCAACCCATCACTGCCAGGTTATACCTCATACCATGCCTGTTGTCCCCTACACATGTACCACACATGAACGGGGGGAGGTATCTCAAGGCACCACAGATACACACACCTCCAGGTTGTTGGCACAGCACAAAGCATCAGGGCCTATCCATGTGCAGCTAACAGTGTGTTGGACTGCCTTCTGGTTCATAGCCTGGCACACACAACCCTCCCGTACACAGGAAACCCACCTGTTCTCCCTAACAACACTGGGAATATGACAGTCTCTACATATGTTTTTATATGTCTGGACTGCATTCAGCCGAACATTGTATGTGAGCATTACTCTAGCTACAACACACTAAGCTGAAAGGTTCCTAGCATGTAGTCACTGAATTGCAGTGGAACAGCATGTTACCACTCCCACAACAGGTGGGAACATGCAGCACCTGTTCATCGACTACATGTAGACTATATGGCTCAGACCAGATGTGTATCCCCCGTTGTTAGGATGATACCATATACAACTCACACTGTATATACACATACTGCATGCAGAGTAAGACACAGTCATAATGTTATGCAGTGCAAATACCATTTATACACTTGAGGCATGTGTCAGACATGGGAACTATTGAAGGTCACAGGTATATATGTGTATGTGGCACACACATACATCATGTGTGCATTGCCATTGCTGGTTTAAGCAATGTCATGCATTGTTATGAACAACAACCCACACATGGGCATTTTGTGTGACACAAACACACATGGCAGTTGTGGGTTACCAAAACATACCTAACTGTGCTCTGACAGTAGTAAGAGACCCAGTAGCGGAGCGCACTATTTGCATTACTGGGCAATTTGCCTTGTTTGGCTGTACTTGTAGTGTGGTGACATCACCTGTGTTTACTGGGGGAATATGCAGCATCTGGTGTATTGTAGTAGTTGCCAAAAGGAACTTTTTCTCACACTTGCAATTACACACACCCTACTACCCCCCAAAACACACACGTACTTGTCATTTGCAAGATTCATACCCCTATTTAACTATGTTATAACACTCAAAGGAGATGCATTAGCAGAGCGCGCTATTCGAATTACTGGGAGGTTTTCCTTCTCTGGCTGTACTTATAGGGTGCTGACATCATCAGTGTTTGGAAAGGGGAATGTGCATCATGTAATTTGTTCTCCTAGTTGCCAAAAGGGGCATTTTTTTTCATACAGGACTGTATACACACTAACCCCCCTCCACACACACTGAGCATTTATAGGATTCAAACCTCTACCTATGTTATGACACTTGAGACAGATGCATTAGCAGAGCGCGCTATTCACGTTACTGGGAGGTTTCCCTTCTCCTGCTGTACTTATTGGGTGCTGACATCATCAGTGTTTAGAAAGGGGAATGTGCATCCTGCAGTGTGTTCTCCTAGTTGCCAAAAGGGACATTTCTTTCATACAGACTTGCACACACACTAACCCCCCTCCACACACATTGGGTATTTGCAGGATTCAAACTCCTACCTAATTATGTCATGACACTCTAGATGGATGCATTTGCGGAGCGCGCTATTTGCATTACTGGGAGGTTTCCCTTCTCCTGCTGTACTTATAGGGTGCTGACATCATCAGTGTTTAGAAATGGGGAATGTGCATCCTGTAGTGTGTTCTCCTAGTTGCCAAAAGGGACATTTTTTCATACCAACTTGCACACTCACTAACCCCCCTCCACACACACACACTGGGCATTTGCAGGATTCAAACCTCTACCTAACTATATTATGACACTTGAAAAGGACGCATTAGCAGAGTGCGCTGTTCGCATTACTGGGAAGTTTCCCTTCTCCTGCTGTACTTATAGGGTGCTGACATCATCAGTATGTAGAAAGGGGAATGTGCATCCTGTAGTGTGTTTTCCCAGTTGCCAAAAGGGACATTTCCCTCACACAGACTTGCACACACAACAACCCCGCTCCCCCCCACACACACACCGAGCATTTTCAGGATTCAAACCCCTACCTATATATATTATGACACTTGACAGAGACGCATTAGCAGAGCACACTATCCGAATTATGGGGCATCTGTTCACTGTGCCCCTGCTTGACAGAGGCACAGCACACTAGCCTCAGACGGTGCCTTATCTGACCTACTTTACAGTGGCACAGCAGCCTACTGTACTGGGGAGGCAGATGCCAAGTACACTCTGGCTAAGCTGTCATTCCCTAGGGCAAACAGCCTAGTGTTGACCTCTACACCCATATGTTTAATTGTCAGATGCGCATTATTTGTTGCTGATAGACTGTTTGCAGGTCTTTATTGCCATAGCATTCCCTGTTTGTATGAACAACTTGTGTATCTGTGGAAGATGTTTGCATATGGGAGGGATCCACTATATCACATATGTCTCTGTAGTCATTTAACTGTGTGCACTAGGCAGATTGCTGTAATGTGGTTGGTTCCTGGAATAACACATACAAATACCAGATATGTGTTGCCAACTGCTAAACTGAGATTTGGCCTAAGTGTGTGAGTATGCCCAGTTCAGCCTTCCCATGGCATGTTGTCTGACATATGTCTCATTTGTGTGTGAACATGCCCAGTGTGAGCTTTCCATATGTTGAACTCTGCAGCCCACCACATTTGTGGATGAGTGTGAACTTCAACAATATCTCCAGTTTATGGTTGTGTGTTGTGTGTCATGTTGTGTAGTTACTGTCCAACTGCTTTGTGTGTGAACACAACAGGGATTATACTGTGCCTGCAGGGTTTGCATGGGATACTTTGCATACAATTGTCAACATTCTTTCATACTGACCTAACACTGTAGTACCGTATATTGTACTGGTTCAGTACTTTCACTGTGGTGGACAGTATCCTGGGCTTTAGTCCTATCACTGCTTTACATTTCCATAGTGAGCACAACAGCCTGGTTAGGGGCCAGTTGTGCACATCTGACCATGTTGCATTATGTTCAGATATGAACTACTTAAACCAGGCTTGTCCAACATTGGTAGTGTATTCCACAACATAGGTGTACATTGGCAAACACTAGCGATGTGCCCTAGGCCATTTCTAATGCTAGTCGGAGAGTGTGTTTGTCCTTCGACACACATTGTAAGTGGAGTTTGCCATGACATATGTCATGGTTAGTATACTGTGCCTCCATCTACCTGTAACATAACAGTGATACCCAGGGTAAACCTACCATCTCCCATCCACTCATCAAGATTCCTCTTGAGGAGACTCGATGAGTGACTCTATGGATAACCTGTACTGGGAGTTTACTCATGAGTGGGGGTGGCTTCTGTGTTATGGATCATGCAGTACAGCCTGTCCTATGTATGTCAGTGCTGGGGTTCAGGTCTCTCATGTGCATAGCTCACTGCCATTCAGATTGTACAAGGTGCAGCATGTTCATTGATTCCAGCTTGGACATGGCTTTATACATCAGGCACAGCTTGCCTCTGGGTGGGCAGTATGGCAGTGTGTGGAGCTGCAGTTTGTTTAATCAGGCAACACATGGCATCTGTTCAAGCTCTTTGATACTCTTGGTGAGGTACTGTTGGGGACTTTACAGTTGATGGAGGTGTCTGCTGAGGTACATCCCACAGGGGCTATTGTAGTCAATTGTAACGCTGATGAAGGATGACTGCAGAGCCACAATGACCTCCCCTTATCTAGATCTGACAACCTTCATGATTAGGTGGGTATATGGTATGTTTCTGTACACACTACAGCCACATGTTTGGCCAATGCAGGATATCTATCACCTTGTGTCCCCAGGTCTCTCATTACATGTTAAGTACGTAATGGGTTAACACCTATGTGGTAATTGGTGGGCACTTACTGTATATCCATGGGGGTTGACTATACAGTTTTCTGCAATTAGCTTGCTGACATGGATATGGCACCAGTTGTCTGTTTCTATGTGGCCCTTTTGTGGGATGCTTGTGTCAGCTGGATGGTCAGATATGGTGGCCAGTTTGTAGTCCTCTGCAAACATGTTCAGACACGGTCCTTCCATGTTGGCCTGTACCTATGGGACATATATACCAAACGAGGGAGGTCCCAGGACCAAGCCTTGTGGGATGCCAGTTATATCTGGTTTGTAGTCTGACATGGCTGCAGCATGTCTGACCATGTCAGTTCTGTCCTTGGTCTGGTTTGCAACCCCTCTACTGACATAGGGGTTTATATTTAAGCTGGTGAGTCTATCTATAATGAACACGTGGGGTATTGTATGGAAGCCTTTGCAAGGTCCAGCTACGCTGTGTGGACCACATTGCCCTCATCAATGACCTTAATGACTATTTCAAATGAGTCAAACATGTTTAAGGGGCAGCATCTGCACTTAAGAAAGCCACACTGGGTAGGGTCCGGTGTCAGTAGGTCCCCAATATCTTTATGTCTGCGGTACATGCTGATTCTTTCCATAGCTGTGCAGACCAAGCTTGTCAAGATTCTGGGGTGGTAGTTTGCAGTATCCATTCAGGCAACACCTTTGTTGGGAAGGACCACTGTTGTTGTACACTGCTCTTTGGGTACATATCCTGTGGTAAGGCTGACATTGAGCAGTAGTGTGATTTGGCATTCCATTCTTCTTGGAGTCCATGTTGGACTCAGCCCAGGACACCATCTCATACCATTGCTGCTGTGTGTTTTGCTTTGTAGATGCTGGATGTTACCTCAGCATCTGCAATGTCAGGGGGCCAGCAGTCTGCTGGGATAGATATTTTGCATTCTGGGGGGAAGGTTTGCACTGCACCTGTCAGGTTGTATGTTGGCAATATGTGTGTGTGTGTTTGGTATGTTGTTTGTAATATATGAGTGATTCAGAGCATATCCGTGAATTCCCAACAAGGTTCCTACCATCAGTTGAGACAGCCTTGTGATTATCCTTAGTGTCCTGCACAATTTGTATCTTCATAGGTTCATAGGTTCATACTAGGCTATCCACCCTAGGGCATTTATAAGCCTAGCCAGAGTGTGTGTGGCTTTCGCCACCCCTTGCTATGTGAATATTATGGCCATTTATGATTTACTTTACTGTGCCTCTGTCTGGACGTGACACAGTGAAGACCCCCAGTGTACATCTACAATCATCCATCCACTTGGCAAGATTCCTGTTGAAGAGTGTCAGTGAGGGGCTCTGCCTAACATGGAGTGGGATTCTGTTTCAGGGTGTAGGGAGCCTCTGGGTTATGTATCTGTCCCTCCAGCACATCCTATTTCATTATGTGTCGAGGATGACATCTCTCACTCTCACAGCTCTGATGGCTTTGGGTTTTCTGGGGTGGAGCATGTCCATTACTCCTGTGTTGGACATGGCCTTGTACAACAGGCATACAATGCCTCTGTGTAGGCAGTATGTGACTGCATTCAGCTGGGGTGTCTACAGCCAGCAGCATATGACATATATTTGAGACCCTTTATCCTCTTGGTGATGTACCTTTGAGGTCTTTCTAACTGCTGCAGGTGTCAGGTAAGGTACATCCCAAATGAGGCATTGTACTAGATTATGGGTCTGATAAGAGAACAGTACAGGAGCACAATGACCTCTGTTGGCGTAGATGTGAATCCTTTCATGATACAGTGTCCAATATAGACAGTCATGCTAGCCAGATTGGCAATGTGAGTGTCACATAACAGGTGACTGTCCACTTGTGTCCCTAGGTCCCTGATTACTCCTTCCATACATAATGGTTTACCACCTATGTGGTAATTTGTGAGTACCTTGTTTGGTATTTGGTGGGACATTCATACTGTCCAGTGTCTTCAGGATGGCTGGGTGGGGTTCCTGTGTGTGACAGTGTGGTCTGTAGCATGCTACTGACTGTACAGCAGTTTTGCCTACGGTTAGGTGCACATGGGTGGTCTCCAATTCTTTGTGCATTGTTAGTTACCTGGACGTATGGGTGTCTGTGCTGAATATGGATACTCCCCCTCCTTTTATGTTTTGGTCCAGGTTTTGGGGCCATAAAGCATGATATGAGGTATAACCTGGTAGTGCTGGTGTGCTGTCAGGAGGCTTGAAGCAGGTTTCTGTCACTGCACAGACATCAATGTTCTCCATACTGGGGAGGGCCTCAGGAGCATGCATATTGCGGTTTACATGTCTGGCGTTGGTCAGCATTACCCTTATGTTTCTTACCACTTATGTTTTCTAGGGTGGTGGATTAGTCTTTTCAGCCTTGCCTATGTAAGGCTCTATGGAGGTGGCAAAAGCCTTATCCAATATCCAGACGCCCAGGGGTAACAGGTGCAAGCCATCCCTGGAACAGCAGCATGGCTTGTCAAGCATGACATCCCAAGCAGACAGACATTAGATCCTCTTGGAATGACAGCAGTAATTGTGCCACTTGTTAAAGCTGATCATTCTGTGTTTGTACTATGGCATCATTCTTGGTGAGGGTAGGATGCTGCAAACGGTCAGTGTCATACCGGCCTGGAGTACATACTCAGAGAGCTCATCTATGTCTCTTTTCATGTAGTCCAGGGAGGTACATCTCAGGTCATTCATGCCAGCATGGACAATGACTGCATCATATTTCTACTTGCTTTGGGGTAACCTGCATACTTGTGTTATGTGGCATATTGTAGCAGCCTACAGGCAGCTTACTGTACCCTTTCCCTTGTTCAGTCTGGTGAGCGGGACAGCAGTGTGTCTGACTATGGAGTCACCTATTACAACTGTATCAGGCATGTTGTTTCTCCTTCTGGCCTGTGACTGTTTGGCACACCAGCTTTGTGTACTATGTGTTGCATGTGCTATGTTTGGAGGTTGTGGTTGCTTGGGGGTCTGCTTTGGAGGCCTCTGTTGGTGTGTTGTGTTTGTAATTAGGGCCTCCGGGAATGTTTTTCTGTGTTTATGTCTTTGGTTTACAGTTGTGATAGGTCTATGTGGGACTGGGTTTGTGGTGTGTGTGGTTACCTTCTCCTCCTGACTAGTTTTGACAGTACTGAGTTGAGGGAGCTCAGCCTCCGGTTTGGATAAATGGTTGCATCTCTCACATATATTTGTATTTCATGGGGGGAGTTGAGGGTTGTCTGTGTACTTGGGGCAGGTGTAACATTGCCTCAGGATTCACAGATTCAACTTGTTGTAGCTGGCCTTAGTGGATTGTATGTGTGGATGTATTTTATTGCCACACTACTGATCAGTGATTACTTCCCTTTTTATGTTTGCTCTATCATGTAGTAGCTTCCTCATTCTCTTGCATGGTTTGGTAATGGCTGGAGTCCAGCATGCCAGATGCCTGCCTGTATGGCATTGTGTCTTGTTGTTATTTGTGATTGCATAATTCATGCATTCCTGGCTGTGTTCATGGAATGCCTGTATAACAGGTTCTGAGGTGTGACCCTTATTTTGCACCTGCACAGGGCCTTTAATGGATTCCACATCAGTTTGGAGGAGTGCAACATTTGCTTTACACATGTTTTTCACTGTGGTTTTCTGGCCAGGGACTGTGGTCAGGATGTGTATATCCAGTGTGATTACTCTATGGTCTGGTCTTACCAGTGAGGGATGCACTTCTCATCTTGCCATCCAGTACCCATGTTGCTGATTATCACATCCAGTATGCTTACCCCTCTTGTGGGAGTGGTACGTTGTTCCTAGTAATTTTGGTTTATGGATTCTAGGTACTTTTCTCCTACAGTGTTGGAGCTAGTATAATGCTCCCAGTCTATGTCTGGGTATTTTCAGTCACCCAATATAATGTGGTTTGGGGGGCTTGATATATTCATGTATTCCAACATAGGCCAGCTGCAGTTCCTGGTGTTAGGACAGTAGTCTGTAGCAGGCTATAAACTGGGAAGCAGTTTTAGCCACTGTTACTTGACCATGGCTAGTCCATACTGCTTCTTGTTGTTGTACCAACATGGGGGTGTGGTTATCCTTGACAATTATTGCTAGTCACCCTCCGTTTGTAGCTTGTTCCATGTTTTGAGGCTGTACAACACAGTATGAGGTGTAACCTGGTAGTGTTAGGGTGCTGTTGTGAGCCTTGACCCAGTTTTCTGTTACAGGACAGATATCAAAATTCTCCATACTGGGTGGGTTTACACTGCACACATCTTGCTGTTTAGACTTCTGGCATTGGGTAGCATTACATCTAGGTTCTTATCCCTTGTGATACCTCTGGAGGTGGGTTTGTGTTTTGAGCCTTACCTATTCAGGGCATGCTCTGGGTAACGACAGCCTTTGCCAGTATCCATGTGGCCTGGACTGATAGGTGCATGCCACCCCTAGCAGGTGGAGCATCATGTCATGCTTAGCATGTCATCCCAGGCTGGCACACATTGGATCCCCTTTGACTAACTGCAATACTTCAGCCAATTATTGCAATTGATCATCCCATCATCATATTGTGGCATCATGCTTGGTGAGGGTAGGATGTTAGTCTGGGTCCTCAAGTGTGCATATAGTACATGGTGTTATATAACTTAACACATGGCATTCATGCCTCAGGTGGTGCTGCATGGCTGCCACTGTCGGATGCACATATTACACTCCCTGTACATGTTTGAGAGCAGGTTATGTCATTTTAGGCATCCATGTTATTATATGAGTGAGTCAGAGAGGGGTATCATTCCCAGGGTTCTTACTGAGCCAGTGTATGTGCTATGCGTTGCCTCTTTGCCAAGGCCAGGGCATACTGGGCACGCCTCCTTCTGCCTACTGGGGCAGGCTCAGGTTGTTCCTCCTCTGAGTCACGCTCTGCCTGTGATGGCCTTGGCAATGGTGGGGGGCTGTTTGGCCCGGCCCTATGCTGGTCCTGCTGCAGCTGTTTTCGCAAGATCATATTATGTAGCATAGCACATACCATGACAATTTGGGTACATGTTGTTGGTGAGTACTGCAAGGCTCCACCAGATGTGTCCAGACACCGGAACCGTGACTTGAGCAGCCCAAACACACGCTCTATTACATTATGTGTTTGTGCGTGTGCCTCATTATGGCGTTCCTGTTCAGGTGTGTGTGCGTTTCTGATGGGTGTCATCAGCCACAGCTCCAGTGCATAACCTGCATCCCCCACTAGTTGTCCGTGTGGGATGTCCCCATTGGCAAATGTCTGGTACAGCTGAGTCAAATGCCAGATATGGGAATCATGGTAGTTCCCAGGGCAGCCAGCACACATATTCATTATTATGCCCTGGGCATCACACATGACCTGGCAGTTGATGGAGGGGAAGCCCTTGCAGTTAATGTAGGCCCTACCCCGCTCACCGGCTGGTGCTTTGATGCATATGTGCGTGCAGTCTATTGCACCCACTACCTCAGGGTATTCTGCTATTTGCTGGAAGAGACGCATATTGCTGGCCAATACCTCACGGGCATTGGGGAAATATACATGATCACCGACATGTGCTGACATGGCATCCAGGAACTGGTGCAGTACCCTGGAGGCTGATGCCTGTGATATCCCCATCATATCACCAGTTGGTCTCTGGAAGGTACCTGTTGCTAGTATTCTTAGGCCAACACATACCTTGGTTTCCCCTGGGATGGGTTCCCATCTGTTGGTTCTGTGTGTGAGGCGTGGCCTGCACAGCTCAACAATTTGCTGCAGGAGGTCTCTGTCCACTCTACAGCGCTCTACTATCTCCAGCTCATGTAACCCGTGGTAGGTGACCCTGGGCCTGTACACTCTTCTCTGTCTCCTCACTGTGGGTAGTCTGGCACCATCTGCATTGTCACCACCCTCAGCATGTCGCCTATGTCTCCTTATGACAGCTATGGTAGCCCCTAGCATTTCTGCTCTGAGTTCAGCTTTTTCAGTTTTCACTTCTAATAGCTTACTCCTGTCTTGCAGTGTCTCTTGAGAGAAACATCTTGCACTGCTGTTTGCAGAGTTTTAAGTGCTTGGCTGAGCTATTATTCTGCCTGTGTAATTGCCTGCTTCTAATTGTTTTCACCTGCTAGCTCCAGCAGTATTCCCTGTTAGCTTCCTACTAATTCTGTTGCTTCCTTTTTCCTTTCTCCTTTCTGTTTCCTCAGGGGGGAGCAATGCGCATACCAGCAGAAACACGCTCACAGTGGCTTACACGCGCACACACATGCTTACACGGTTCAGAATCTGCTTATTCGGGTTACAACATGCGCACACCAGTGCAAACAGTCTTACAAGTCTGCCAACAGGCTCCCACATGCTCAGTCTGCCTTACACGCGTGCACACCAGCGCAAACAGTCTTAGAAGTCTGCCAACATGCTCCCATATGATAAGTCTGCGTTACACGCGCGCACACTGCCCTACTCGCGCTTCATGGCAAGCACACGTGCGCATGCACGCCCAGCAAGAAACTTTGGTGTAAGCAACAGTGTACACCTTCCATTTCTTGACTTTCCCATGCTTATCTTGTGGCACTCCTCTTTCCATGATATGTGTCTGACATCTGTCATGTAACATTGACCTCCAATGAACTGCATTTCTTTCTACCATTCCCCACTGTGATGTCACCTATCTCCTACTCTATTCCTCCCCCTTATGTATCTCTTACACTACTCAGAATGTGCTCATTTGCTATGTGACAGTGGAATTCAGTATCCTAACACTCATTTACATCAGATTGCCTACTAATGCTTAGTTACATCTCTTAGACTCAGCTTCCCCCCTTAGCAACCACTAAACGGTGGCCATGTTGTTTTTGGTCTACTGGTCCCTGTATTGTAAATCCATGTATTGCATAAAACCCACATTTGTGGGTTTATAACCTTCATTTTTATGTTTTATACAGCGCAACCCGTTTGCGCGGGGCTTCGCTGCGTTTAAACCTCGGCGATCGCCGAAAAAAAAAAAAGAATTATTTTTCATATTTGCATCGGGGTACCTTGCCAATGGCCACATATTTGGCCATTGGCATGATGCCTGACACATATGCACCCTTTATTTGGAGCTGATGTGGCTCCATTGTGATTTTTGCAGAGACATACTAAGTTGTCAACTGAGTACATTTCTGCAGCTAAAACAGCTCTTACACGGGCTGCTTTCTGCTTCGTGGATCGCTACTCTACCTCATTTGCATGCCTTTCGGCTGCAAGTGAGGTATTTAGCATATCCACGCCCAGTCCGTGTAAGACACGTTTTAGCTGGTCTCTTACACGGAGTTTCGGGCTGTTCCTGGATCACGAGGCTTGCATGGAGTCTTACACGTCTCTTACACTCCGTGCAAGCCTTCGTGAATCCTGCCCATAGTAATTCTAATCCACCACCTTTCGTTTAACAATAAACACTATTACACTTAACATTATTTAATTTCAATCCCCAAAAAAACTCAAAACATAGCTCAAATAACCTTTTTTCCTTCATTTTTGGAAAAGGATAAGCACAGCCAAAATAATGCAGTTTACTTAAAACATAAGTTTGTAAAATATACACCTTCTTTCAAAAAGAAAATGGATAAAATTTTCACTTTTGTAGTACTTGCTGAATATTATCAAGCAGCATCAGCCCATGTTGCAAAACAATCTTATCACATCCAAAGAAGATACATAAAATTTCATTTTTTTTAAGAGATATGGGGAACCTGATCCATGCATTAACATGACCAGGCTATGCTTTACAGTGTATTGACTGTCCATGCTGTGCATCAGACATGACCATAACCAGACTATCCAAAGTGATACGGAGGGCATAGTCATCACCATTGCACAGGTATGGTGGGGTACACACTAGCAAATTAGCAGAGGGGTAATGATCGTGGGTGGTGGACATGGTAGCATCACACATAGATAGGAGTTTGGAGGAAAGAGGGGATCACATCCTCCAGTGATGGGGTGGAGCTTCTTTGGGTGGAATACTTGTTGGGTTTACTATGTGACACTGCAGGCATCTCACCCAAGGGATGGTATACAGATGATGTATACAGGAAGTGATCTTTGACCCCACCCATGAGTCAGTGGCACAACATGTAGCACACTTGCCTTTGGTGCAGATGGCTGTGGGTTCTATTCCCGTATCAGGTAGCTGGATTGCTGACACTACAATGCAGAATAAAGAGGGTGCTACAATCCTGAGTGTGCCATACTTTGGAGGAAATGTTAAACTGAGACTCCATCTACCTGAGTTGGTAGTAACTCAGGTGTTGTGGGGTCTTTTACATTAACTTATCGAACAGAGTATGGGAAGTTCCTCAATTCCCTGTCCAAATTTCCCCCCTAGTAGTATAAATACCACTTACAGTCTCCCATGAAAAGAGGCCACTAGCCTATTGGAAACAACCCAATCAACAAAGGATAACTAAAATAAATAAAAATGTGGTGATCCAGTAGAAAGTTAGCATTTATGAAACTGGGAATAGGCCTAGGTAGGTGATGTGTCTGGTAGGGCTATGTTTGCATGCAATGGCATTGAATTGTGGTCCCTGATTGCCTTTCCTGATATGTTTGTTTAACATGGTGCCAAAAGAGCATTAGCTACAATAATCAGAGTGTCCATGTCCTGGAGCAGACACAGCCAGAGACAGTGGGGATAGTGAGGCTGAGTCTGGAAGGGTGTGTGCTACTTGTATAAGCCTGGACAGTAGTTGTAAAGTGTGTATCCATCCCATACCAGAGCCACAGTGACCAGTCACTTACATCCTTATGGACGGTCCAGAGAATGCCATGTGGGCATCTGTTTCATCATGAGGCTTGCCTGTTCCAGGTACGTAAAAGCCATGTCATAATAGATGCATTGCAGCAAGTCCCACAGTCCCTGAAGCAACTACAGTTCCTACTGCAGGCCACACAGCACACACATGTCTAACATAGCGTGAGTAGTAGCCATATGCATCTAGATCACTGACTTGGCCACCTGCTGATTGATACCAAAGGTGGTGCTCAGGTCTGGGAATGTCCTGAAGTCATGGTTGCAATAGCTGCTTACTCACCACTTCCTTATGCTAGGCATATGCACTGTGCACCTTGAAGGCGGTGTGCCCCCAGGTGTGATCTGTGGTAGCAATGGGGTGGAGCTGACATGCCTTCACTAATCACAGGTAGTAAGGATTCCACAAGAAAATGTTTTAATGTTTTTTCTTGTGCTGAACATGCAGAGGTGTTGATGTTTGTTTTGACTGGAGTCCAGAAGTAAAAAAAAGTTTGTCATCTCTTTCATGTGGACCTACAATATGATTTATTTTGGTTTGACTAAATTTCTGAATTTTAGATCCAGGAGCCAAATAATAATTTTAATTTATTTGTTTATTTATCCTTTGTTGCTCAGGTTGGTCCCACTGTAACAGATTTCAAACATCAAGGGTTATATAAGGTAAAGGATTTGTCCTAATGACATTAAAAAAAGAATAGTAATTTAGTTACAAACATCTAGATCAAGCCTGACTAGAGTATCTGAACTAGTGCACTTGCCCACTTAACAAATATATAAATAAAATAAAATAAATATGCATTAAGAGCTATTCAATTTGTTATACTATATACACTGATGGATACTATAGTTAAGTGCTCTATAGCATCTGAGAGTGTATTTTTATAGTAAATACACTTATATATACTATAAAATACTTAACTATAAAAATGCAGATAATAAATTCAACATTTGTTTTACTTTTCAAGCTTCCTTTGTTGTGCTGATCTCATAGGCAAGTAGTAAGCTAAGTGACCTTGCAGGCTATTCTAAGCTTAACCGATTTCCCTTCAAAGGTGAGAGTCAGACTCTAGACTTTGTATCTGTGAAGTAAACACTTTAACAGTGGGCTGAAGGGTGGCTGCACAATGGAGTGGGGTGAGAAATCAGAGGGAGCAGAAGGCGATAAGATGTTCAATATTGTTAGTGTGGATTATCTGGCAATAACTTGTGTTTCTAATGGTGGACTTGCTGATGATACTTTAATTTGTATGATGGATGATGTTGAACCAACTGATCAAAATACTGTATCTGGGATTCAAATTATGGATAAGGTGGTTGATACCATTGCCGTACTGTTGAGAGAACATAAACTACTTACTGATCCTTTCCTAGAGGTTTGCCAGTCTCTGGCTACAACACTGAGCAAGATGGAAGACTTTTGAGGCGTACACTGTTCCTATGCAGTGACTATTTAAGAGAATACAGAGACACATTCTGACTTACATGTGCCTGTAAGACAACCAGTGAGAATATCTGTTTCAAGACTTCCAGGGGAAGGAATAGCTGCAAAAATGACATTGTGAATAATAGATATGCCGTCTGGGACAAGATTGTTGCACCTTTGGGTGTTACAGCACAAGACATGAATATTTAGTCATACAGGAAAAGACACTGATTGTGACTTAAATTTTGAAACAACAGCAATTGCTTAGGAGTGTTTGTTAAACTGTGAAAAAATGCTGCGTTTGCCCTGGGCAGAATATTTATTTTCTGGTTTGAATATTAAGGTAAAATGAAAAATAGTACTGCAGTTTCATACTGCTGAAATTGATGAAGGTCACATTAGGCAATATTTTGCTTCTTCTTGTTGTAAGTTTGAGTATTCTGTTACTAAGAGGTTTGATGAATGGAATGTAAATAACTGGAGTTGGGCAAGTGTCAGTTTCACTGAAAATTCTTAATAATAGTATTTCACATGTTCTGACTGTAGTGAATATTCAAGGTTATAAGGCTTATGTTATGTACAGGGGTCAAGCAAAACTGTTTTTTTTTTTTTTTTTGTGGTTCGTCAGTTCCTCTTTCAAATAATTGTGACAAAAATTGTGTTAAGACATGTAAAAAATGTAAGAGGATTGGACATTTTTGGTTTAATTTTCCTATGATTATAGCTATAGAATATAAAGAAAAAGAATTGCAGTCATTATGTAATAAGTTTGATAAGGCAGTTACTAAGCCACCTGAGGACTTTAAGAGAATTCAATGAAGATATTTTGACTATTTGTGTAGATTCTGAAGAAAATTATAGTAAGACTGATATAAATGTGAGTGGTGAATTTGACATTGAAGTAAGTGATAATTTAAGGATGAAGAAAGTCTCTACTGGAAAAAAAGAAATAGAGTTAGACAAAGTAAAAAATGCACTTGAAAATGTGAAAAGATGACTTTTTGTTGTTTAAATAAAACTGTATGCTTAACAAAAAGAAATGTCTTGCTGTGTTACAATTTTATAAAATTTCTTATAAAGATATTATGTGTTTTGTAGATGTCAGGAAATTAACATTAACACAATGTAGACAAGTAAAAGCTGAATAGAATAGTAACATTTGTTGGTCTCATGGAAGTGATGTTTGCTCTGGGATTATGTTTTCATATAAATCTTCTTTTCTTTTGTTAGATTATTTACTTGTGTGTCCCAGAAGGCTGACCTTTCATGACTTTAGATATAGTAAAGGGGTTATTTTAGTTATTTGTATTTATGGCCCCAGTAAAATTGATTTATTTAAGCTGTTGCAAATACATTTATTGGTATCTATATCAGTTATATTACTGGGGGATTTTAATACTCATTTTAGGAAATCCTTTAGGAAACTAACAAGTGATGTTAGATTGTTAAAGCAACTGTTGGCTGAAGCATACCCATTAGTTATATAATATAGAACCAACTTATTGCAGGACTAATATACATTAACCTATGTTTCTTATTCTTGTCATTTTGATTTGTCTACGCTTGAGCTGGTATCCTCCTTTTCACAGATCATTTTGCAACAGTGTTCAATATATACTAAATCTTGGGTGTACCCTTTGGTTAATGGGTGGATTGGTAAATGTACTGAAATTCAAACAGGTGTAAAATATAGATATCCTGTAAGTGGGCTCTTACTTACAGTCATAATATCTATTATCTTAAAGACTAGTAGACCTTCTTTCCATATGACTAGATTGAAAATTGGAGCTAATATTTTATTACCACTTTGTTTAGCTTATGCAGATGACCTATTATAGTTAATTCTATTACAATAGTTGTTGCATATTTTTAGTTATTTTTGAAATTATATTTAAATGTGTTGGATTGTCATTCAATACTAGAAAATGCTTAGGATATGGTAGCAATCATTAGCAAACAAGGTTCCCCATGAATAAGTTTTAGTTTTCATTGCACATTTTTTCAGGGTAGGTTGTATTCAACCTCATTTGCCCAATTGTCTGAATTTATTGAAATAGTGGAAAAGAATCTTGGGGAAGGGGACAATTGTGAGAACTTTTTGCAATGCAGAGGGACAATTCTGCAAATGAGGCTGAATGCAAATACCCCCACCCCCCAGATTAAATCATAGTTTAACTCTAGAACATGCCCTGAAAATAAATGCAATGAAAATATAAACTTATTTATTTATTTTTTGTCAAATGGTTTTATATTTTACAAAGTTTAAAAAAAATTAAGGGGAAGTTAATGTTTTTATTTGTCATGATTGTTGAACTAAATGCAACCATTTGTGTTTTAATAATTTTTGGATATATCTGTATATATTTGTTTTAATGTTCACTAGTATACACTACGATTTTTTTTACCTTTTTATTTCTGTTTGTTATTTTCCTTTTATGCTGTATTAGTGATAGAAGTAACAAAGTCTTTTGAGTAAGGAAAATGAATATTCTAACACTCAGTGTTTAATAAACGGCTATCTGATTCAGTTTTTTATTAATGGCTATCTGGTTTATATTTGTTCAGCCTAACAGCCTGACTTTCTTCTTCGTTTGCCCATTTTTTGCTTGGTTAAATATTCTAATGGAGCTATATATATATATATATATATATATATATATATATATATATATATATATATATATATGTATACCATGTACCACTTTAAATGTTCTTAATCCTTTGGTCCTAATTTAATTTTATTTAATTCATGGGGATGAAATTGATGGTATATAAGGTAGGAGATGACTTTCATAAATATTCTGATGAAGTCCCACAAGCGGGATGAAAGCACTTAATCCTTGTTTTTATTGTGCCGTACAAATTAAAACTGCTTTTTACTTTGCCCTGTTGTTCATTTTTTGTTTGGTTTTTGGTTGACATTTAAAGTGATTATACCCTTTTTATTGAGCTCCTACATTTTGATTATTTATCTGAAAGACCAAATATTAACCACACACACACAATAGTACCTAATACATTTGATCCTTTGTGTCAAGACAAAGGTGTGCCAGAATATTCAACATCTGGATCATTACTTTTTTCAACAGCTATCAAAACAGGATAATCTACCTATGGTGTTGATATTATATTGTGAGTGGTATATATTCTACATTAATTTCAATAGTGCAGAAATATGTTGATATTATACAAGCACTGGCAATGTTTCAGCATTTAAACATCAGTGAAGAGAATATGCAGTCTATATTTTTACAGGGATTTACCAAATAACAGATTTAGTAAGTATCAGTTCAGAACCAGTCGAATGGTCCTCATATTTTTTCTTATTTGAAATAATTAATAATTCTTGGCTTAAATGCAATATATAAATCAAAAAGTGAACTCTCTTATTTTATTTAAATTAAAATTATGTCATGTAAAGTACTAGGTCAATCCTTTTTACTACCACTGTAGGAATACAATCTAACTGCATATTCAAATTATTATAAAAAGGAGTTAAAATATTATGCTTTTTTTGAGTTTTATCACTCATTTCTCTAAATTATTTCACCATTCTTCTTTCTGCAGTCATTGTGGTATTGGGTTTGTTGAACACAAAGCAACTTAAGTAAAATCCTATGTTGAATGTGAGAAAGACTGAACATTTTATAGAAATAATCTATATCAAAGTTAAAGTTCCAGGAAAAATGACATGAAGTATCACAACCAGTCCTATTTTAAGCAAATAGAGACTGTGATAACTATGGTAATCAAGAGCTTATGAGAGAGAGAGAGAGAGAAAGAGAGAGAGAGAGAGAGAGAGAGAGATGGACAGAGAAAGAGAGAGAGAGAGAGAGAGAGAGAGAAAATCATGAAAATTAAAATGCAGCATTAACTGTCCCAAAAGGAAGAACCAATGGATAGGATTCCAGCACATCCTTCAGTGAACCAACTGCAAATGTGATTTCAGAAGATATTCAGAAAGCAGTCCAAGTACTTAGCTATTCAGCCTAGGATAATTATGGATTCTGCACATACCTGTTGTATTCCAAAACACATTGTGCATGCCCAATGCAACCTAAATGCAAGAAACTGCAAAGTGACTCTGTTACTAAAAGCCTGTATACTGCACCCCAAGGAAAAAGAAGCTACTAATACAGATTCCATCATATTCTGTAATAATACCACAAAAAAGTGCAATCTGCAGTGAATGAATGGCAACAGGCTGCAATAACACAAGCCATGGATGGGGATGTGGCTGTGCACCCTAGAAAGGAGCCAGATAAAGTGAAAACAAGGTTGCAACTAAACCAACTGTCAGATCAACAAATAGTTGTCATGTACCACCTAAGCAGACAGCTGGTGCACACTGTTTGCAACATTCCCCACACATGTCTGTGCAGACCTTGCAAGGCAACCCAGTTCTCCTTGAAACCAGACTATGTCTGACCCGGGTCTATATTAGAACATTGAAGTTTCACAACTTCGAATGTTCTAATATCAACCCCTATTCAGCGAACGAAGAAAATAGCGAAGCTGTGGAACACCGAATTTCTTCCTAGGGCAGGAATTCGGTTGGCCGTTCCTGTGGCTTCACTATGTTCAGCACTGTGGTGGAAAGTTACGGGTCAGGATCAGGTAAGTGTGCGATTGTGTGGACATGAGGGTTAGGGTGCAGGGTAGGTGAGTTAGGGTTAGGGCATGGGTGAGGTTTGATAGTGACGGACCTTAGGGTTAGGGTTTGGGTTAAAGTAAGTGGATAGCTAGTGGTGTGTGTACAGTTTAGTGTTGGGTTAGATGTAGGATTTTAGGTGTATGTGTGTGTGTATTGCTGTTTGTTTGGTGTGTTTGTGTTGTGTGTATGTGTGTCTGAACAGCAAAGCGTTTCCCTTGGAAAAAATTTGCTGTTCTGCATGTTTGATGTTGTCAGTGTTCGCTGAATAGGGGTCGATATTAGAACATTCAACATTTTAAAAAGTCGATGTTCTAATATAGACCCGTCTCACCCTGGGTGCACTTGCATCTGGGATATTACAAAGGCAAATGGGGGACACTGTAGGAGTGTCACAGGCAGTTGCCAGTCATATCCTGGCAAAATTCCTAGCAGCTATGTGTAGCAATGTGGATGACTACATACAGTTTCGATTGACACTGATGCCTGATAAACTAGGTTGCTTCTGCTGAGAGTGGGTTTGCCTCACCCATGTGGCAATCAGCTAAGCACAGTTAGGGCACACAGAACACTTGTTGTACTATGGTATTGCTGTAGTACTGTAGAGACAGGGATTCTATGGACCATGCTGAAGATAACATACTTTCATTCTGTGTAGCCACTGACAACTTTAACTCACTGTGTCTGTGCTCCTGTCCTACATGCAGCACACCCAGCTGGTGTGTAGCATGATCTGTGGCATGGGCAAGTGCACATATGTCAGATCCATGACATTACTGGGAAGATTCATTTGCCTGTAGGAGTAAGTGGACACCCTGAAACACATGCTCATGCACACCAGTTGCACACCTACATCTGCTTTGATGGGTAGTATCAATGTGTCATGGCTAACTGTCAATATCAGCAGCAGTCTCAAAATGGGTCTGTTGTCCACAGGCCTCATCCTGTCAACCATCTGAAGTCCACTCATTGTCAGAATGGCTGGACAAGCTTCCCTCCACTTCTGAGGCTACAGCTGCAGCCACATAACTGTCACCATCTTGGCTGGACTGTAACACCATTTCACCATTTTGTCTGCCAAGAGCTACACTACTGTACTGAGATACATCAGATCCCACATTGGGATCAGTGGAATGGCTAATAGATTATACAGGCAGTTGTGCTAAAAGAAAAGACAGATGACACGGAGACAACATGGTTGCATCACATCCTGTATTTCATTAAAGACATGTTACACATATATCTCACTGCAATGTTACAGATAATACCGACTTAACATTATGCTTTGTCTGTGTATGGGTCATGAAACAGGGAGTTAACAGTTATGTTAAATATCCAACATACATGACATATGTGAGGAATACAAACACACCACACACCTGACAAGTCCTCATGGGAAGATGATGCAGTAGAAGAGGGATGAACTTTAACTGTTTAAGGGAAACAGAGTCAGCATTATTACTCACATCATTGTCAGCATGGAGCATTCCAACAATGTTAAAACATACAACAGGTTTTACGTAGACATATCACTTGTTTGTGCACTTGATGATGATGATGATGATGATGGAGTCTGTCCTATGAATGGGTAGGACACAGTATTAGTGGAGGACAACAACAGGAGTAACAGCATTGACATGTATGAAAGATAGGTAGTAGCATACCACTGACAGACTCCACTGCTGTGTTTGTGTGTTATACTGCAGATCCTGCAGTGGGGATGTAAAGATAAAGACAGTACAATCATATCTGCAGACAGCAGAATACTGGCAGAATGAGATATATGACACAGTAACAGGGCCTGCAGATACTCACATGGTATATGGTGCATATATTGGTCAGATGTCCTTGTGTAGAAAAATAGCAACATTAATGTCATGTATCACAGGTCTGTTACACATTGTTGCATCTGTAGTGATAACACACCTAGTCTGGTTGTACTTGCACCTGCATGGCTTTTGCCCTCAAGGAAGTACCTGTAGTGTCTAATGTTAGGGGAAATATCAATTTGACAGTAAACTGTATTGGCGTGACACAAGACTGAGGCAGTAACAGTCAGTGGTCACATTAACACTGTATGGAGACATTCACCTGCCATTTCCTTGTGTTGTGCAGAACCAGATGGCCTGTGAACATTAATGCAGACAGCATTACACATGTTGGTTGCACTGTTTTGTCTGTACTGCAGTTGTATGGCTTCATGCCATTACACTTATTCATCACCCTGTGTAAATCCCTGCACATGATTCAATTCCACTGCTTAAAAACAAAACCGACAATAAATGGATATGCATGCAACAGCAACATGCAATGATTTACTCTGTAGTCATCTATGTTATGCAAAGTAACACATACACGTTCATCCTGGATCTCCTACTTCTATCCCACTCCCAGGTATAAGTCACTCCATACTCACTGTATGCAGGGATGGAAGAAATATTGTGATGCCATCAATGAGATCAGTGGTGGGCCACCACCAGTGGCAACCTTCAATCTCTCATACCATCATAACCTGTTGGTTGCATGGAGTATCATATCAGAGCAGTGCTGGCAACAGGCTTCGCAAGATATGTTGTGACTTCCCATTGCATTAATCATGTTGGTGATGTTGACCCACACTTTCTTTCTCCATAGTGTATTCCCTGCTTATTAAAGGAGTCTCCATCCATGTTTTCACAAATCTATTGTAATCTCATTCTTATATGGGGAGAAATTGTTACCCCTAGGTCTGTTTGCCATACAAAAGACAGTGATATGCACATGTTCATGTTTATGTCAGGGCCTACATATAGAGATGATTATGTGGATAGCTTATGGTACCATAAACACTGTGCATTCCCATGCAATGCAAAAGTATAGGAAACACTCTCTGTGACATATAGCAAAGCAATACATAAAGACTTACAACAATGCCTGCATAAGTAACAGTTGTAAAAGCTACATAACTTGCGATATCTGTAGAGAATGTCTGTAGGATTCAAACCCCTTACAGTACATACCCATTGGATAGTGATCCAAACACAACAGCATTATGCTACAGGAGCCACAGTATGCATGCTAATGTTTGCACCATTTCAACTTCAACTCTGTTTTAAATAAGAACTTCAATGTATGCTGATAGAGCTTCAGTCTCTTATGTTTAGATGTGGAACTCACATGTGCACAGGATGTTAATTAATGTAAGTTAGATTGCAGATGTGCATATCAGTTTAATTTTATGGTCAGCTGTGATCTTCATGGGACTGTGTGGCATGATAGACATTTGCTTTTTATTGTTATGGCTTTGATTACTGCCATACATCACATATGGTGGTACATTGGACTATGGTCATAAAGTATTTTAACATTTCATGAGGACTGTTTTCTTCCTGTTCATTTTGTTACAGTGGGTAAGTTATGCACACAGGTAGTATCAGGTATGCATATGTAATTTCTACCCTGTGTTGCGATTCATCTTGCTAGAGCATGGGACCCATGGACAATCACCAGTTAGACATAGAAGACAAGCACATGTCAGGCCACTGACAGTGTCCTCAGATGATGATGACCATGATGATGATGAAGATGATGACAAGGAAGCTGGACCTGCACCTGCATGTGCCATCATCCTTTCTGTACCCTAGAGGAGATGAAATCAGGAACAACAGAGAGACAATTATTGGGCACAGAACAAGGAGATTCTGACCGATGTGTTTCAAATACAGATGAGGGACATGATGGGGAATTTTTTCCAGGACACGGCATGGGTTATGCATGATTCATACATGGAGACAGCCCAAGAGAACATTCATATGCCTCAATGTGCATGACACACATTAACACATTACTTTCACATTCAGCTGCCCATGCATTGTAGCAGTTAACCTACAGCTACTACTGCTGCAACAACTACCCTGTAAACATGTGTTTTACTAAGATGAACTGACAGGCAAGGCATGTTGGCCATAGTCCAGCACAACCACAATGGTGTGTTTAAGATGTGTGTATTGCCAGATGATGTGTGTATAACAGAAAGACATATCACTGCCGTTGTGTTTTGGATGACAGTTATCATGCTGTCCCACTGGCATGATGTCAGGTTGTGTGCCATGTGCTGGTAATGCTGATCATATTAAGGTATGTCATATGTATGGACAGTCTTCCTTTCCTGACTACATTGAACACCAGTTTAACACTAATGTATATACCAAGATAAGGATAATTTATTCACTAACACTACAGTATGATGCGTTTGGTGTATGTTATATTTTCACATCCATTATTTTTCACATAAATTCATACCATTCAGCAATGTTTGTACACATTAACTGATAACAGTACATGTCTCTGCACATAGTCTGATCCATACTGAAACACCATTGTACCTCTGAAATGTTAACATTCACTGTCTCTTTACAGGATGTTCCTCTGTTCTGTAATGAGTAGGGTGTGTGACCTATACCTGTGCTTGTTTATTCCACATTGGCATGACAGTATACATGTATATGACTGACATTCTTAGCTTACTTTCCTATGCCTGTTGACATTACATGATTGCACATTACTGTGTATGTGTGATTTATACATGCTCATTTTGATCAATATCAGCAATGCAGTCTGCCCATGTGACATATGTTTGCCATTTACTTAAATTTATTTTGGTTTGGCTTCAATAACATCCTGTGTTACCTTGTTGTTCTGCTTTATTTTTGTCTTGCTTGATGTGGGACCCATGTTTTCTACCTCCCTTCCACCTGCACATTTATGTAATATATTTTGTGGATATCTTTGACTTTGTTGCAATTATGGTCCATTGTCATGTATTACTTTGTTTAAAAGGTCAACATGTGCCAAATCTATGGCCTTTATAGAGATGCAGGACATATGCACACAAGTTGCTGGCTACTCCTTGCAGTATATACTTTGTGTCATTATACTTGTGTGTTAACCATTGTACATTGTTGGATTAATGTGTACAAGCTGATATTTTGCACTGAGTAGTGCTAGGTTTGTGAATATATTCTTACAAAAAACAAGTAATCTCCGTGGTATCCCCGAAGTCTGAAACATCCCACTAAACAAGCATTTTGGGTCCAAAAACAAAACAGTGTAAGAAACTTCTCTTTGTGGAAGATTTTCAGTCCATATATCTCTAGTTAATCACGGTATATTAATCAGATCATACAACAGTAACAGAAGTAGCAAACTTAAACTCGTCTTAAGTCAAAAAATATATATATAATATGAAATATTGTACAGAATTTTTAAGTATTCAAAGTAATCCTGGCAGTCTGTTTCCAGTCGAAAATCCTTTAAGTACACAGACAAGCGATCCAAGTAAAACAAAATTAACAGAGTAATAGTTTCCTCACAAGCTTTCTAAATATATATTTATACTTTTTATCAGGCAAGGGAGTGGTCTATTGTGCTGTAAAACAAAGTGTTATTAGTACACTTGTTAAATTCTCATCCCATCCCCCATCAGTATGACATTCGAGCTGGCTCAGCCCTACTTAGTAGCTGTCATAATAATATAACCCTTATTGCGTGTAGAGACATTGCTCTTCTCTCTCAATGTAATTTTAAATCAAGGGATCCTCACACACAGAATTTTTAATTTGGATTGTTTTATAACATGTCACATAACCCTTATAGGTTTGAGTACATATATTTTGTTTTTTTTGCTTGGTTCTTATTCTATACTTTGGTCCGGTTTTTAGATAAGAACTTGAAGCTAATGTATCTGTCAGTAATGTGTTCACAACGTTCTGGCAGTGATATGTTTAGGTAAATGATTCTTGCACTTTAGTAGGGCTGAATGGTTTCTTGGTAGAGTCTGTTCCATGGGCGCATGTCCATGGAGATAGAGCATTTCCCTGATAAATAGTTGCTGTTTTTTATTTTACCCTTTAATGCATTCACCCTGACGTCACAGTTGGGTTGTTCAGTTTACTAAGCATCAACGTAGACAATGAAGTTTTGAGACATATGGACGTTCATGATGTCATGTCAGTAGAGAGTTGTTTTTATGAATAGGCTGGTATTTATATGATTCACCAACATCTCATGTCTATATAAAGTATAGGTGAGCAAGCTGTTTTCAACAGTTGTAATATTTTCTGCCTCACTGGATTACTTATATATCCTGGACTACTTTTGATCGCAGGATGGTTTTATGCATAGTATTTATGTATTTTTGTAATACTGTCTATGCTGTTAACTGAGACTAGTAGCGATTTTTGGACAGTCCGGAGATTACGCTCAAGACTTATTCTTAAACCGGAACATGGTCTGTTCATGTTTTGTTCTGTTTTGTATGCAATATTTTTATATTACTATAGAGCGTTGTGTGATAATCGCTTGGAATATCTTAACTTTGTCAGCTTATTCAGCCATAGAAGGATAGGTCTTGTTGATCTGTTTAATGTTGTTTGGCAACGGCGATTATGTTTTAGTTTTTAACACTGCTTTTTTAATACTGCTTTTTCAACACTGTTTCTTTAAACAGAGTATGGAGGGAATGTTAATGAGTTAGTAATTATTCAATTATTGTTTAATTTTCTGGTTTGAGCGCCAAAAGATTTTGTATATAAGCATGTTAGTTTTATAGTTTTAACACACCTGAAGAAGCGTAGTATAGCTACGTGAAAGCGCTTGTGTTCCTGTTTCCAATAAAGAAGATTTTACATTTACTGAGATCTTTCGTGTGGTGACTCCTGTGGAATCTGTATTACTATAACCCTTATGTACTTTAAATAAAATTTATAATGATGTACCTCTTATTTAACCAGATTATTAAGTCTGTGATTTTATCCAAGACAATATGCTACATGGCTGGAAAGATATCAACCTTAGTCCATTTGACAATCAAAAAATATATATAAATATATACATATACACTTTGCATGTAAAAAATCAAATGTAAAAATGATATTCTATTTTCATAACCTATCGTTAACAAAGATAGCTTTCATCCTTCTAGACTTCTTCAGGTCTGTTTCGTCCTCCACATTGTTATCATGATGAGCATGAACTCATGTGGCAATTAAAGCTGAACTCTTTTAGGAAGCCTGGACTAAACTACTACTGTTCAATTAAAAGTGTACTGTAACTTAGGAAATTGGGGTCTATATTAGAACATCGAAGTTTCAAAAACTTCGAATGTTCTAATATCGACCCTTATTCAGCGAAAGCTGAAAATATCGAAGCAACAGAAAACCAATTTTTTTCCTAGATAAAGAATTTGGTTGTCCGTTTCTGTTTCTTCAGTATTTTCAGCGCTGTGGTGGAAAGTTACGGGTTAGGTTCAGGTAAGTGTGCGATTTAGGTTAGTTAGGGTTAGTGTGCGGGTTAGGTATGTGTGCGATTGTGTTGACATGAGGGTTAGGGTGGGTTATGTGAGTTATGGTTAGGGCGCGGGTTAGGTATGTGTGTGATTGTGTGGACGTGAGGGTTAGGGTGGGTTAGGTGAGTTAGGGTTAGGGCGCGGGTCAGGTAAGTGTGCGATTGTGTGGACGTGAGGGTTAGGGTAGGGTAGGGGAATTAGGGTTAGGGTTAGGGCACGGGTGAGGTGAGTGTGTGATAGTGATGGACATTAGAGTTAGGGTTTGGGTTAAGCTAAGTGGATAGTTAGTGGTGTGTGTATAGTTTAGTGTAGGGTTAGGTGTAAGATTTTAGGTGTATGTGTGTGGATTACTGTTTGTTTGGTGTGCTTGTGTTGTGTGTATGTGTTTTGGAACTGCAAATTTTTTCCCTAGGAAAAAATCCGCAGTTCTGTATGGTTGATGTTTTCAGCTTTCACTGAATATGGGTCGATATCAGAACATTCGAAGTTTTGAAACTTCGATTTTCTCATATAGACCCGAAAATTGCCATATTGTTTACATGACTAACATGAACTCATGTGGCAATTAAAGCTGAACTCTAAACCTGGACTGAACTACTATTGTTCAATTAAAAGTGTACTGGAACTTAGAAAACTGCCACATTGTTTACATGACTAATTTTATTTTATTTTATTTTATTCTACCAGTTGGTTTTAAATACCATGTTAAATCAGTTTTAATTTAAGTGTATATTTTGTTTCCATCATCATACAGTTTTTCTTATTATTTTTTCTTTTTCTTGTTCTTTTTTCCACTTTATTCAAAATGATGTGTAATAACAATACTTTCTAATTATACAATAATATTTTTATAGATAGTTTTTAGGGTTCGTGTACACAGACTTGAAGAAGTTTAGAAGGACAAAATTGATCTTTGTTAACAATAGGTTATGAAAATAGAATATAATTTTTACAATTGATTTTTTACATGCAAAGTGTATATGTTTATATTTACATATATTTTTGATTACCAAATAGACTAAGGTTGAAATATTTCCAGCCATGTAGTAAATTGTCTTGGATAAAATCACAGACTTAATAAACTGGTTAAGTAAGAGGTACCACATCATTATAAATTTTATTTAAAGTACATAAGGGTTATATTATTATGACAGGTACTAAGAAGGGCAGGATCAGCTCGAATGTCACACTGATGGGGGAAGGGATGTGAATTTAACATGTGTACCAATAACACTTTGTTTTACAGCACAATAAACCACTCCCTTGCCTGGTAAAAACTGAATTTAACATGTGTACCAATAACTCTTTGTTTTACAGCACAATAAGCCACTCCCTTGCCTAGTAAAAAGTATATATATATATATATATATATATATATATATATATATATATATATTTAGAAAGCTTGTGAGGAGACTATTACTTTGTTAATTTTATTCTGAATGAGCATTGTAAACAAGCAAAAGTTGCAGAAATAGACACAAGTTAAAATAAAAATGCATTCAGTTAATTAGAACAAATATGCAGTATATTGCAAATGCATTTTGGATTTAAGGGGAATGACAAAAAATAATAAACATATAATGTAGAATAATGGAAGTCAATTAATTACAACAATGAAATTAGATCAACCATTAACCCTGTAGCAGCTACACTTATAAAACAAGGTTATATGGTCAATTAGCTAATTTCTGACATTATTTATTTATTTATTTATTTATTTATTTACATTTGTTGACCGGGAGTGTCCGACTGGACGTAGGTCAATTTTCAGCGGAGGCCTGGGGAGAAAAGCTCCACAGTTAAAATAAACAGACAGTAGTTACATTGGATTACATACCGATTAACAATTTTACATAGCAATTACTTACAACATATTTACAGATGAAGAACATAGTACATCAGTAGACAACTAGAATCTTTATCTGTGAAGTACATAACAGACATTAACAAATGTTACAATAAGAAGTTCCTGCTATATAATAAGTACTAGGCTTATGAGCATCTGAGCTTGCTATAATCAAGGTAGTTAGTGGAGTGGAAAGAAAGGTAGTCGTTGGATGGGGTGGGTGATATTACATTCGGAGATGCAAGGGCATAGCCAGCATGTTTTTAGGTGCACTTTTAGTAAAGTTTTGAAGTGGGTGCATGATGGTATGGAGGTAATTGTGGGTGGGAGGGAGTTCCATAATTTGGCTATGGTGCAAGAGAATAGTGCTTCACCAGCAGAGTTATTGGCTTTAGTGATCTGCAAGGGATTTTTGTTGCTGGATCTTAGTGGTCTGGTGGTGCGATAGGATTGGAGTAGATTCTGGAGGGATGGGACAGTTAGTGGATGATTTACTAGTTTGTGGGCGAGTGAGAGTTGATACCACTGAAGGAGGTGAGGGAGTTCAAGCCAGCCCAGTTCAGCAAGTGAGAGACAGTGGTGACTACGGTAGGATGCCCCTGTGGCGAATTTGGTGATTTTGTTGTAGCAGGTCTCTAGCTTGTTTAGATCGCATTGCCTTAGGTTGGTATATATTGGAGAGGCATAAAGTAGGGTGGAGATAAGGTGGGAATTTGCTATTGAAATCTTTGCTGCTTTGGTGAGAAGCTGCTTATTTCTGTATAATGCTCCTAGTTTTTTGTGGACTTTTTTATGGTCATGGAAATGTGAATGTCAAATTTTAGTTTATTGTCTATTTCCACTCCTAGCAATTTGGTGTGTTCAGTTGGGTATATAGTGGTGTTATCTTTTGCTGTGATGTTAAAGTGAGAGTTGTTTTGAGTATGTTTGGTGGGTTGGAAGATGAGTAGTTTAGTTTTGTTTGGGTTGAGTACTAATTGGGCATTGGATAACCAAGTTTCAACAGAGGAAAAGGCTTCCTGTGTGACTTTTTGCAGCTTGGGTAGGGACTCGGCTGAGCAGATGATGGTTGACTCATCTGTGTATTGTATGAGTGTGCCATGTTTGGTGGCAGAGGCTAGATTATTGATGTAAACAGAGAAGAGTAGGGGTCCAAGGATGGATCCTTGGGGAACCCTTATGGAGACAGGTAGTTGGGGATAATAAAGATTTTTTTTTCCATTTCTGATAGCTTTAGATAACAGCTTCCAAGATGTGAGCTCAGTTTAATTTTACTAAGGATTTGTTGTGTGCAGCTAACAAAACAGCAAGCATCTTTTATTTTAGGACACTTTGATTAATAGATTATCCAGAAGAGCACTCCATGGCAGTCTCTACCATGGTTCCAAGTGAGAGGTAAGACTGTAAATGTAGCAGTCTTAAAGTAACAGAGATAAACAGCTGGGTGACACATGATACATGCATCTGAAATGAACTATGAAAAACTGACAAAGCACATTTATTTAAACTCAGGAGAACTAGAAGACTGGAATGTGCATATTTGTTGTCTCACTTTAGTTCACATGCATCATTTCAAAGAATGAGCATACGTCTGTTAAATATTTACAGTGCTGAGAAAGGCACAGCAAGTTACATAGAGTGAGCAGTGAATTTATGTACTCTGGCCAATTTCAGCTTCTGAAGTCTTAATTTGACCTACAGCATTTGTTTTGTAACCTAACAGATCAAGTAAGTTAAGTTTTTCTAGTGTTTTCTCCCTTGGCCATGTGGCATGGTTAGTTTAACTCTGAAGCAGTGTCAAGATGGGTGACTACCCAGCAGCTAGCAGTCCAAATAGCATTTAAAGCTCACAGATTTAGCATTGATTATCTTAATATAAGCAACAGTTATTGGAAGGCATAGCTAATATCAGAAGGGAAATGACACCTATTGAACTCCAGTCATGTTTTGGACTGCGAAAGTAAATTCACTGAAAGAGAGCTGGACTTGCAGGTCACCCAAGTATATGAATACAAATCTATCTCTAGAAATCATCAATAAAGACAGCGGCAATCTGGATGGGGAAATAGCATAAGGCAGGGACTGGGTGGCTTTTTTGAAGGAGCAGCTGCACAAAACAGTATAGATTGATAGTGAGCGGTCAGGTTTCACTGAAAGGGTACATGGCATAGGAAGATCATTTGACCATGGCAGTGGTAAACCTTACCAAGTAATATTCAGAGTCTTTAGATTTATTGTCAGAAAGAGATATTTGCATAGTGCCAAAAAGGGCGAGCCCTTCCACTTGAAAGTTTCTACAGTTCAGCTCTTCCAAAACTCTGCCTTTTGTACAATCCAGTAGTGGAAACTATTCAGATGTCAGAAACATCAACTTTAGAAATAACTTGACAACTTTTTTGAGGTGTCATGTGGATCTCTGCATTAAAATACTTAGATCTTCTCTTTTCTACCCCAGAAGTGACCTTAGAATTTTAGTTAGCTTGTTTACTTTCTGATGTAGTTGACAATGAAATGTCAGTACTTTTTGCTAAGACAATAACATGGGCTGTTTTCTCTGCCACTCTCTCATTGGTTCATGCAACCCTGCAAAGCATATATCTCAACTTCTTAGACCAAGAAATCTGGGCAAAGCCATAAGTAATGGGCCAAAAATAGGAACACTTTTTAAATATTGCTCTTACAAACTTAGAAAGCTGATATAATAACAGGTTTTGCATTAGCATGAATTTTCTGAAGGGTATGAAGTCTGAAACTCAAATGTCTGTCATTAGTTTCTGACTTCAACCCTCAATGATTTGCCAGTGATTTCACAGAAAACCACAATTTTATGAGAAACTGGTCAAAGATATGAGGCAAAAATCAGGGCATTCTGAGAAAATATGTACAGTTGAGAGATATGTTGGACTAGTTCAACAGCAGCAGATCACTCTCCCTACTTGTCAGGCCCTACTAGTGGATCAGCTGCCTGGAGCAGCAGGCAGTTGACCCAGAGCAGATTTCAGAAAGTTAAGTGGCAGATACTTTTTGTATATGACGTCCCTACACAGAAGACATTTGACTCTCTATCCATAGAAGAAGCTGCTGACATGGAAATTTTGCCTACTCAGAGGAAGGAAGGAAGAACATACACCAGTATGCCTGTATATCCACTAAAATTCTTTAGTGCTAATTGGATTCAAAAGTGTATGGGGCACAAGCATAGAAGAAATGGTAAACAGCTGAAGAGGAAGAAAACAACAATGTGATGTATGACCCTTCCATCAAGTTATCTATGCACTGTTCATAGGTTGCTAACTGCCCTTGCAAGTCATTTTAAGCCTAGCCAATTATCCCTTGTGAGAATCAAACCCTGCACCTTGTGTTTGTAAGGCAAAGACCTTAACCATTAAGCCACCCTCCCTGTTGGTGTCAGCAAGTGTTTAGTGTTTATCAGGCACTTGTGAGCTCACACACACACACACACACACACACACACACACACACACACACACACACACACACACACACACACACAGCTGGTCCTCAGCCATGAAACTTTTTGAGGGCTTTTCTTTTGTTGCTGTAGCAGTCTTATAACATGCCTATTAAGGAATTTGTTTTTGTCTGTGGTTAACTGTTTTGCTCTTAATAGGGGCTTAAATATACCATGTAAAAAGATACATTCTTTTATTTATTTATTTACTTTTGTTTGTTATTGAACAAAATATATATATTGCATTGAAACATTTAGATAATGTAAGCAAAAGTTATGCAATATGCTTACATACCATCAGCTGAATTGTTTTTTGCTGCGGTCTTTCACTGTCACCTAATGCACTGGGTTCACTGAGGTGTGCTTCAAGTTAGGATGGACCTAGGTCAGCATGCACAGAAATAGGGAGGGTTAAAAGTTGCTAGCCATTTTTCAAACCCTTGAAGGTCATGTTTTAATAGCCTCTGTATACAGTTCCAGTGTTGACTTCCTCATTAGCTGTCGTAAACTATCCATTGAACTTAAGCAAATTAAGCCAATGTATGCATGCCCTTTTGGGAGGCTACTTTAACACACTTGCCGTTTCATGGTTAGACAGGAGTAGACCCTAAGCAGAGCTGCACCTCAAAGTTCTGAAGATTCTAAATGTGCTTCTACCTCAGCATACTTCCAGTTGACCACTAAGTAAGGGATATATGGAAGGAATAGCTCCTAGATAGGCTGGGCTTTGGCTGTACGTTTGTCTACTTCAAACATAATTAGCTGTACCATGTAATCTTTAAAGACCAGGGTGTTCATGTGGTGATCCGGGTTTAGGCTTGTCCGACTGGTGACTGGAACTTCCCTGATCCTGTTCTAATGTCAGATTTAGCACATGGATGGAGTTGGTCCCGATTTTAACATTCTACCTGTGTTTACAAATGCAGGGGTTTGGCGACCTCTGACCAGATTATTATGTTGGCACTACATAATATAGTGTGGGGGGTGGTTTCACTGCATAATACAGGGTGGATGTGTGTTTCCACTGGTGTTACCATTCACATTTCACTATTTCAGTCACATATACGATAAATATTATTCTGGACATCTCTTATGACTTCACTATAGGTATGCAATAGTACTGTCTACATATATGACAGTTGGTTGGTGTACATATGTGTACGGACCTCTGTAATAGTGACAGGGACAATGCCAGAGCCATGGCCTAAAGTTAAATGCCAAAAAATGCATAGTCATACCCTTCGGGAAAAACAAGGTTACCCCTAGCTACCAAATAGGTGGCAATCCACTGAGCACAGAAGAAGTTATCAGGGACCTGGGGACCCAGGTTGATAGTAGTCTGTCATTCGACACCCATGTAGCTAAAGTAGTTAGGAAGATCTTCTACATTGCCCACCTTATCATGAAGGGATTCTCATCTAGATCAAGGGAGGTCATAGTCTCCCTATACTCATCACTCATCAGACCAATGATTGAGTACAATGCCCCATTCGGAATGTATCTGACCCGACACTTGCAGCAGCTGGAGAGACCACAAAAGTTCCTCACCAAAAGGATAAAGGGTCTCAAACATCTGTCCTATGCTGCCCGACTGAAAGAACTCCAGCTCTATTCAGTCGCTTACCGCTTGCTCAGAGGTGACCTTTGCCTAACATACAAGGCCATGTCAAACCCAGATTTGATGAATATGCTTCACCTCAAAAAATCTAGATCCGTCAGAGCCACAAGGGCGGGAGACTTAAACCTCGACACGGCTATTAATAGGACGTGCTGGAGGGATAGATTCATCACCTAAAGACTCCCTATGCTGTGGAATAAAATCCCGGTATATGTGAGGCAGAGCACCTCGCTGGCCTTGTTCAAGAGAAATCTTGACCAATGGATGGGAGATCGCAGATATACCCCAGGGATTACCTCAGTGTCACTGCTCAACAGAGGCACAGCAAAATAATGGGTATAGTTCCCCATACTAAAGGGGTGGCGTAAGCCACAAAACTATGGGCTAGGCTTGTAAATGCCCTCGGGCAGATAGCCTAGTGTGAACCTATGAACCTATGAACCTATGAACCAGGTGATCCCTTCTCAATAGAGTTGGTTGTGTGCAGGAATGAAATCCTAACTATGTCCAAGATGACCCAAGTTCAGCTAATAGCTTAAGTGTTAGACAGCACTGGCAGGGATGTCCATGCTGAGGCTAAGGAGTGTTGTAGCAGGTCCAGAACTGCAACAGTCCCTTAAAGGAAGAGAGACTTTACAAAAAGAATCCCTGGGGTGGGTTTTCAGCTCATCAAGCCAGCATTTAGTATTATCCTTTATTACACATGGTAAAGGACTGTGCCCTTCAAGGGGTCAGATGTAGTGAGTTCTCATGGTGATGAAGATAGGTCATTCCTCCACACTCAGAGAGTGGTGTTAGGACCATAGTAAAAATGCCCTGATTTGCCAGATGCTGGCAAAGGCACAAACAACCATCATGTGTGTTTGTATGATTACTCTCTCAAATAGTCCTTGCCATAATACATGGGGTATAGCCCATTATACTGAGGAATGAATGGGCTGAACCTGATTGGGGGTGGCTGATGGTCACCGGACATGAGGGTAAAAATGATTTTAAAAAAATTCACTCACCAAAGAAGCTTAGTATTATAGGGTTAAATTACTGTCTCAAGAGTGACCAGATAATAGTAATAATAATAATACCCATTTGTTAACCAGGTAGGCCCACTAGACACAAAGTCCCTTTTCAGGGGCAACCCAAGAGCAATGTCTGGTTAGTGACTTGCTCAAGGTCACAAAATATGATAAGGGGGTTAGTGATATCAGGCTGTTTTTATTTGCAGCTACTAACTATAAAGCACTGCTTTTATAGTTTAGCTGTTGGGGAGATTTCTGAGAGAGAGAAGCATATGAAGGGGCTGAAATGGGGACTGCTAAGGCATTGGAGGTCTGAAAAACTGTGCAGTTTATAGATAGACAGGCTGTCAGGTATATAGTAGTGGATAAATGAAACGAGAGCTGAGCAGAAAGAATAAGTGCAGCTGAATTTGGTGAGGGTGGAGACATGCTCTGGACTTGGGGTGCAAACCAGGCAGATTTAAACCTATAAATTAAAAGTGAAATAGGTGCTACAAGCCCCCACTGAGTTTATAAATGCTTACAGGAAGTAGGTTACAGACCTTAGGTTGATCAATGCAGGGTTTGCCAATTTTTATATGAAATTAAATTGGGTTAACCTTTCAACAGAATGAGAGTCTAGAGTGAGCAGCTTCGTACATATGGTTCAATGCCCCCCAACTAGATCACTTGAAGCTCACAGATTTAGCCACGCCAATCAGTGCTAAATAACTGATGCCATCTCCAGTGCACCTGAGAGCAAGTCCCCATTACCTAATAAAAGCAGAAATGTATCAAGCGTTACAAGATCACATGGTTTTAGTAATGACCTCATGGTTTTAGAGCATTCAAATAAGAGAGCTATTCATTCTTGTAGTATCTGTCTTGATCATGTGTTTTGCCCAAATATAGAAATGGTTAGTTACTTGTGGCAAATTGCAGATCAGTTTAACTAATTACTTCTGATGTAAAAATGTATGTCAAAATATAGGCACAAAAACTATGGAACTTACTTCCCAAATCATTAGCCAAGCCACGATTTGGTTCATCTTGGGCTAATTCAGCATGGATCATCTGCATACTTTGACCATTATGGTGCAACAGGCACAGAGCAACCTAGACCCAGCTGTGACATTCTTTGCCAGTTTTGACAAGGCATTTAACTCCATTAGCTGTGTCTACCTTTGAAGTATCATGGAGACTGTAGTGATTCACAGTGGATTGATAGACATGTTGTGAGCTCTATATTTTGAGCTACAGTCCTTTCTTATACAGCCCCCAAACATATTCAGTGAATTCAGTTCTCACCATAGTTCTCAACCTTAGCATATAAAACCTGGACGAAGCCAATAATGGGTGAATACAGTCCCAAAAATAGGGACACATTTCAAATATCCATGTTATAAACTTAGAAAATTGGTAGAATAAAAGGTTTTGTGTTACCATGTACTTTCTGAAGAATATGAAGTCTGAAATTCAAATGCCTGCTATTTTTATTTATTTAACATTTGTTAACCAGAAAAGTCTGACTTGAAACAAAAGCCAATTTTCAGCAGAGGCTCAGGGAGAAACACTCCAGACACATGTCTTTGTAAGATTGGAGGACATGCAGACACCACACAGAAGGCACCCCAGCCAAGAATCAAACCAGAGAACCTGTAGCTGTCAGGCAACAATGCTACCAGTACATCACTGCACTACTGACTTTGCAAGGAAAAACAAACATACAGAAATCAAAGATTTTATAAGGAACAGAACAAATATGAGGGAAAAATCTACAAATTATTTACAAATAGTGGTGGGTAGGGAATTCAGGCCCTTGCCATCTGCACCCAAGGTACAGGGTTCAAGCCTAAGGTATTCTCTACCCACCACCATGTGTTCTCTCTAGCCACCAGTATATAGCATCTGGGGCATTACTCAAACACACACACACACACACACACACACACACACACACACACACACACACACACACACACACACACACACACATTGAAGGTCCCATAGCGGCTAAAACACAATCTTCTCAGTCGCGGAGTGGCTAAAAAGCAGCAGTCCTGAATTAGTTCCAGTCTCCTTGGTCCCAAGACACAGTAAAAGCAGTCTCCTCAGCCCATGCAAGTTAATGGCTGGTTTCCGGTTCTGCTGCCTGGTTTTCCCCGCGAGAGTAGGCTGGAGCCGGCAGACGATGCAGTCCGGTGTCCTTCTGTTCTATGCGATCACCACACAGACTTCCGGGCTGCAGGGCAGAGATGCCTTTCTCCCCTATCCGGACTCCCTGACACAGCAGTCTGGAGTTCTGTGAGTACCAGGAACTCCAAGCACGCATGCAATTTTGGTTTTGTTTTATTTTCTTCTTTCTTTCTACAGGTGGGGGGGGGGGCTGCAGTCCTGCAGTCCTATAGCATGAGCTGCCCCTGGAGAGTCTCAAAACCAATGAGAGGTTACTTCGTTTTTAAAAATTGTTGTCTGCGGCCTACTGGGGGATATGGGATGACACAGAGATCACTTGACTAAAAACATTACCAAATGGTAACAGAAAGAAGAAGACTGTTTTCCTCGACTATTCCAGAAATATATGGGTTAGGGCACAGGAATCACTGAAGGTCATTATCCTGAAATCGTCAGGGGCAGGATTAGAGCTAAGTATAGTGGATATAAAAAGTGTACACACCCCAGTTAAAATGCCAAGTTTTTGTGATTTAGAAAAATGAGACCACAATAAATAATTTCAAAACTTTTCCCACCTTTAATGTGACCTATAAACTGTACAATTCAATTGAAAAACAAACAAATCTGTTAGGGGAAAAAAATATAAAAAATAAAAAAATGTACAACATGCTGGTTGCATAAGTGTGCACACCCTTAAACTAATGCTCTGATGTGTATGTACACCCTTAAACTAATACTTTGTTTAAGCACCTTTTGATTTAATTACTGCATTCAGTCTTCTTGAGTAAGAGTCTATCAGCATGGCACAGCTTCACTTGGCAATATTTGCCCACTCTTCCTTGCAAAAGCATTCCAAATCTGTCAGATTGCGAGGGCATCTCTTGTGCACAGCCCTCGTCAAGTCACCCCACAGACTTTCTATTGGATTTAGGTCTGGGCTCTGGCTGGGCCATTCCAAAACTTTAATTTTCTTTTGATGAAGTCATTCTTTTGTTGATTTGGATGTATGCTTGGTGTCATTGTCGTGTTGAAAGGTGAAATTCCTCTTCATCTTCAGCTTTCTAGCAGACGGCGAAAGGTTTTGGGCCAAAAGTGACTGGTATTTGGAACTGTTTATAATTCCCTCTACCTTAACTAAAGCCCCAGTTACAGCTGAAGAAAAGCAACCCCAAAGCATGATACTGCCATCACCATGCTTCACCGTGGGGATGGTGTTCTTTTGGTGATACAAAGTGTTGTTTTTGCATCAATCGTACCTTTTGGAATTGTGGCCAAAAAGTTCAACCATAGTCTCATCAGACCATAGCACATTTTCCCACATGCTTTTGGGAGACTCAATATATTGTTTTGCAAATTTTAGCTGGGTCTGCATGTTGTTCTGTGTAAGAAAAGGCTTCCGTATTGCAACCCTACCCCATAGTCCAGACATATGGAGAATACGTGAGATTGTTGTCACATGTAGTACACAAACAGTACTTGCCAGAAATTCCTGCAGCTACTTCGATGGTGCTGTAGGTCTCTTGGCAGCCTCTCTGACCAGTTTTCATCTTGTCTTTTCATTAATTTTGGAAGTACATCCAGTTCTTTGCAATGTCACTTTTGTTCCATATTTTCTCCACTTTTTGATGACTGTCTTCACTGTGTTCCATGGTACATCCAATTCTGTGGAATTTTTTTTGTACCCTTCTCCTGACTGATACCTTTCAGCAATGAGATCCTTCTGATGCTTTGTAAGTTCTCTGCGAACCATGGCTTTTGCTGTAGCAAGCAACTGAGTAAATGTCAGAAAAATCCTACTAGGACAGATGAACTTTATTTGGGGTTAATCAGAGTCTCTTTAATTGATGGCAGGTGTGTACCCAAGAAGACTGAATGCTGTAATTAAATCAAAAGGTGCTTCAACAAAGTATTAGTTTAAGGGTGTGCACACACAACAAAGTATTAGTTTAAGGGTGTACACACTTAGCAACCAGCGTATTGTATGTTTTTTATTTTTTGTATTTTTCTCCTAACAGATTTGTTTTTCAATTGAATTGTACAGGCTATAGGTCACATTAAAGGTGGGAAAAGTTTTGAAATGATTTTTTGTGGTCTGTTATATCTTAAAAGACTGGTATTTTAACAGGGGTGTGTAAACTTTTTATATCCACTGTATATCTATACTATACTTATCAAGACAGATAAGTTAGCATGAGCTACGAATATGTGCAAACTCTACAGAAACTTTGGCAGATGAAGGTTGTGGGAATTTCCAGAACTTCTTACAGGGAGTGATTAGACTGAAATCAAGCACTTATTTTTTATGAAAATGCCTTGCTGTTCATACATAGAAGATATTGGACCCGCAAGAGTGCCACTAAGGGCTACTAAGCTGATACTAGTGTAACTCATGTTTACTAGATGTCAGTTATGTAGACTTCTAACAGGTTCTGGCAATAAGCAGAGGTATGTAGCATATGGGTATGGACTGCAAACATACTTTTGAAGGTCATAGTTGAAAATCTCCCTTACCTACCCAGGTTATGGCTCACAACAGATCAGACAGTCATGTTCTGTCTCTTTGTTTCCTATGGCAGACAAGACTGTAGATGCTACAAGCAGTGGCAACTGCTGAGTCCTATATCACCTCCTACTGGATACCACCCACTTTGCTAAATAATAATGAAAGGAGGGAAGCATTACAGAGACATGCGATTAGAACTGGTAACTCAGTAGGAGTAGACACCACCATAGATTCCTCAGGTTTCAAAGGCTTAGGCCTAGGAGACCCTGAATGATTGCGAGGAGAGGACAGTGAAACTGTCTAACTTGTGAGCAAAACTATGTGACAGTGTTTATGTACCCCCCTTGCTGATGACTTAGCATGGGAGGTGTGCAGGAGTAGGAATGTCTTGTGATGCACAGTATCTGTTATCCTTACCTTCCCTTACCTTGTGGATACTAACAAGATCAACATTCCCATAATTGTTATGTTATGATTTAGCTGTGCAGTCCTTTATGCACTGTTGGTGCCGGAGCATATGCTTCAAAATGGTTGCAATTTGTCTGAGTTATAGGAGTTATGATCTAAGTTCATGTGCATGCATAATTGTATCCTACTAGAGTTGTGATTCAACATTTGCCCACTTAAAAAATATTACCACATTGAAATTTTTTTGTTGTCGTTAAGTAAAATAGCAACCTATTTTCTTATACATAAGCAGTTCTTAGGAATTCTTTGACATATATACCAATGGAATTTTTATCTCTGGGTATATCATTTTTAATTTCTTTGAAATATATATACTCTCATGTTGTATATATATCAAGAATATATACATACTTACACAAATTGCTACATTTTAAAGTTATAGAGTCATATTTAAGACTATAATTATTGACCTATAATATATGATTCGTATTGATTTATTTTGTAATTGACTAATTATGAAATCATATTTATAATCACATGGTTATTTATTTATTTATTTATTTATTTAATTATATTATATTTATATACTATTACATACATTTCATGAGAGATCTATAATATATTATTCTTATTTTTCTATTTTAAATATTATATGATGCTCTTAAGGATGGTTTTACCCCTTTGAATTAGAGCCCTTTTGAAACTTAATATGCACTTTGTACATTTACATTATAGATAGTTTATAAATATTCATATATTAGTACTAGGGAATATTATACAGGTAAATATAACAGGCTTCATTGTCAGGGTTGTGTTAGATAAAATGTAATGTTTTAGTTATAACTTACTGCTATAACAGTTACACCATTATGATGCCTTATGACTCTGTCTCTTTTAGATATATATTTATATTCATATTCTTGCTTCTTGAGGGACATTGGTAAGCCAGGGAGGTTTTGGTTTCATTATGAAAGTTTGATCGCTGGGTTATATATATATTTTTTATTCTACTCTTTTATTCTATTTTTTAGTCTATTTTTTAGTCTATAATTTTTACACAAGTAGACACGTAATTTTAGTCAGTTTAAGCTGTAGCTTCAGCCTAATACATATAGTGCTATTTTGAGTCTAGTAAGCTATACTTTTCATAGCAACACAGGTTTTTTAACAGCGGTAAGCTGTTCCATGATGATATAACACCTTAAGCATTCTTTCACAATACAGATTGTCTCGTAAAACATGGTACTATAGTAACTGAGATCTTTGAGGTAGATGTAAATACCATGAATGAATTGTTTTTATGCCATTAGTTTTTGCACACGCACACATAGGTTACGTTATCTTATATATCGTCTCATATATATATTTTTCTCTTTATTTATAAATATTGTATTTTTTATATATGTAGTTTGTTATATGTGATATATGATTATCAATTATTGCACCTTGCTTTTAAATGTTTTTGAATGTTTTTAGCTATACATATAAAATGTTTCTGTTTGTAGAAACAGTAAGTGTTCTAGTTGTTTTAGAGAGCAACAGTTACTATCTGGGACAATAGCTTGCTCTATACTTTGGTCAACTAATCAAGATGCTAATTGACTAATTAATTAATGGATACAACGTTTTTACCAATTAGAAGCACTATATAAGTTTTGTTTTAGTCATAGGAGTTAGATCTGAAGAAGCGTACAGTGTGTACGAGAAAGCGCTCATCTTCCTTGTTTTTGTACTAATAAAGAAGAACTGTTTTGCTGCATTATCGTGGTGTTCCTCATCCTTGTGTTTCAAAAAGTTTCCTACTAACTGAGTTTTAGAGGTGAGGATCTTTGGAGGTTATTGCTGGGATCGTGATATACACTAAAATAGCAACAGTGATGATGACAATGATACTTGGCACCCTGGTATCGTAGAGTTAAATGGTTGTTTGCATCATTGATTTTGCCTCCATTTTCCCCTGTAATAGGAAGATAATGATACCATTTGAAAGCTACCTTTTTACCCTTTTACAAGTCAGGTATTATACTATATGAACTAGCAGCATACTCATTCAGTTGGAAAAATGCCATGTGACATAAAAATGTAGTTACAATGTTTGGCCAGATTCCAAAATAATTTACACTGTATTTATTTTATTTTACATTTGTTGACCGGGATAGCCCAACTGGATGCATGTCCATTTTCAGCGGAGACCTGGGGAGAAAAGCTCCATGGAATAACAAATCATCAGGTAGTGTTATTCAGTGAGACAATCAGATAAAATTACATAGTAGGCTACCTAGCAGATTTACACATTCCAGAGACAGATTAACCAGACTTTTACTGCCCCGATAATTTTTCATTCATAAAAAAAATTCATTTCAGACTTAGACTTGTGCATATCCTAACCTTATCTGTGACAGTGCCTTCAGTCTAGTCATGTAAGACAAGGTTTGGAGGCCCTGTATGGTGAGAAACCTCTGTAGTCTCTCCAGTTGCTGCAGGTATCTGGTGAAGTACATGCAGAAGGTAGCACTGTATTCTATTAATGGTCTGATGAGGGTCAAGTGGAATTATAATGTACTTAGACCTGGAAGTGATGCCCTTACTTATGAGATGCTCAAAGTAGAAGGGTTTCTTTACCACTGTGGAAACCTGGTGGTCAATGTTCAGATTGTTATCTACCTGTGTTCCCAGATCTCGCACCACTGCATTTGAATTTGGGGGGGAGGGGTGCTGTCAATATTGTAATTAGCAGGGAATTCCACTTTGCCAAAGGGGATAATAATGCACTTTTTTGTGTTTGGTTTTAGACCATGGCTTTGGCACCAGTCATTTGTTTGTGTTAATCCCTCCTGTAATATGTTAACATTGTTGGGGGACTCAATGATTGCACCCAGTTTGCAATCATCAGCAAACTTGGTAAGCCAAAGGCCATCTACTTTGGCCTTGATTTCTAAGAAATAGATTCCAAACAGTAAAGATCCCAGCACAGAACCTTGTAGTATGCCACTGGTGACGGGTCTACTGGTAGAGGTGGAGTCACCAACCTTGGCAGTATGTGTTCTGTCAGTGAGCCAATTGGCTATCCATCTAGTGATGTAAGGGTTAATCTCCAGCTTGGAGAGCTCCTCAATGATACTTGAGTGGGGGATTATGTCAAAAGCCTTGGCTATGTCAAGATAGACAATATGCACTGTCATACCTTCATCCAGTGCTTTGGTGACTTTCTTGAAGAATTCTACTAGGTTTAATAAGCATGAAGGATAGTTGAACTCTTCCATGACTAAAGTGTTGGGCTGTGTGGGAAAAGATTTCAGTAAGTCCAGGCAGGCATTGTTTTTTTCTTGGTTCATGGTGGGGAACATATGTGGCAGGCTATTTTGCCTATAGTTAATTGGACAGGGAGTAGTTCTAGAGAGTCATACTGTTTGACCATTCTTGAGGGGTAATTGGCTTTAAAGAAGATGGATACACCTCCACCTTTAGTTCTTTCACACTCATTTTGAGGTCTGAACATGTGGAAGGCATTGCAGCCTTGCAGTGCTGGGGTGCTCTCCACGGCCTTGAACCATGTCTCAGAGACTGCAGAGACATCAACATCTTCCAAGGGGATGACTTCTTCCAGGGAGTGCAGTTTCATGTTTAGACTCTTAGCATTAAGCAGACAATCCTTGTGCTTGTCTCAAGTGGATTTTGTTAAGTCGGAAATTTTGCTGTTTTGACATTGCCCAAAAAAGGCACTATTGGGAAAGCAAGTGACTTTGCCAGTAGCTGAAAGCCCAGAGAAAACAGGTGCAGACCATCTCTGGCAAAGCAACATGGCCTGTTGACCATGTCTTCCCAGGCTGACAGATACTGGATCCCCCTGGACTAATACCACTGTTTAAGCCATTTGTTGAAGTCAATGTTTTTTCTTTATATTGTTGCATCATCCTGGGTGAAGGTAGAATACTGCTTAGGGCTAGGGCCGTACCTGCCTGGGACACATAATCAGAGAGTTCAGTCATGTCTCTCGTCATATACTCCAGAGAGGTACGTCTGAAGTCATTCACCCCAATGTGGGCTATGACAGAGTCATAACAGTACTGAGTGACTTGAGTGCATGTGTGATTTGACAGATCCTAACACTTGACAGGCCACTGACGTTGGTGAAATGATGGGAAACTGCCCATCCAATATAGCATGTTTTTACTGTACATACTATTAGGGAAGGAAGTGAGCTAGTTTGACCATTTTTGTGCTAGGACTAACAAAGGTGCTTATTCTGTTGAAGGCTATGGATTATAATTATGACAACACTGATCAGTGCACCTGTAGTGCAGTAGGGAAGCTTGGCAGGGTTCCACTGACAGATGTCTATGGAAAAATTTAGTTTCAAGGTATTTGCATCTATACAGGGCACCCCAACCCCTGTTGCACAGTGAGCTACAACATGCAAATGTGAGGCTTAAACTAAGATTATTTTCAGTTCTATTCCTGATTCTGCAACAATACGAGTAATACTTACATTACCCTTTAGGGCAAGTATAAAGTTCTGGACCATGTCTCTACAGTTAGATGTGCCTTATTGCACCCCACCACTGTTGTTCAAATACCCCTCACCCCAAGAATAGTACAAATGTGTAGAATATATGAAAATGTGAATCAAGATCACATTGCAATTGAAAAAAAAAAAATCATATGATTGTATAAGGATAGTTTAGAATTCCTAAGTGTAATTCTGTATCTCTCTACCCTCATTAACTCTATAAGTTTCTAATGGTCTCGGGTTCATCACTAAGCATTCATATCTTTCCATCATACCTATTTACAAACATTTCTCACTCAACGACATTTTATGCTCTTCCGATTCTCTCTGCCTCGGTAGTGCAGCAGTAGTGTTGTTGCCTCACAGCAAGAGGTTCTCCCATTCGATTCTCAGCTGGAGTGCCTTCTGTGTGGAGTCTGCATGTCCTCCCTGCGGTCGAGTGGTGTTCAAAAGACATGTGTAGAATGGGCGTGCCTTCATTGAAGGTTGGGCATTGAGTTGGCACCTCAGCACCCATAAAAAAATCTACTGCCAATCATTAGCGGACTGGAGTTCCGCTGTGGCGACCCCTAACCGGGAAAAGCCGAAAGAAGAAGATTCTCTCTGCCTCTCCTCTCTCTTTTTTTGCATCCCAGCTGAGCTTAATGAAGAATGAATTCAGTGTATTACTTTCTCTGGCACTGAGGTCTATGTAGAGTGAAATGCTCTGGGGAACTGAAGATGAATTTATGGCAGGAGTCTTACTCTTGGAGTCTAGTATATGGATAGACAGACAGATAGATAGATAGATAGATAGATAGATAGATAGATAGATAGATAGATAGATAGATAGATAGATAGATAGATATAGCCATATAGAAGAGTAAAAGGAAAAATGAAAGAGGCCATTCCAGACTTCTCTCTGGCAAATGACATGATAGTGGCTGACTCATGGTTCAGCAAGACAGTTACAAGATCACATACAAGAGTGGTCAACATAGAACTCAGATAGACTTCTTCCTGGTAAGGAAAGGGCATTGGGGTAGAATCAGAGATTCCAGTCATCCCCAGTGAAATGGTAGACTCACACCATAAGCTGCTGGTGGCCACAGTTAGATAAAGCAATGGTCAGAGGAAAGCCATAATGTCAGCAGTGACTAGACTGAAGATGTGGAAGTTGGTTGGAGGAAACCACAAAAGTTAAGGAAATACTCAGGGCTGTAGCACTTCAGGAAGAGGAGGAAACAAGTGGAGTCAAAGAAGAATAGCAGCACCTCAAAACAGCAGGTATGAAGACAATAGAACAGATATGCAACTGAAATAGGTATGGACATAAAGTACAATAAAGTGCTAGGGAGGGTGATTAATAAACAAATGCTCAAATTAGTAGAAACTAAAATGGAAGAGGTGCCATTCGGATTCCAGTCAGGATGCAGCACAACTGAATCAATATTTGTACTGTTAAATGTTTTACAAAAATAGATGAGGAAAGTGTCCATCTGGTCATCCCTAGACTTAGAGAAAGCATATTACAAAGTTTCAAGAAAGCTCATTTGGACAGTCCTGCAATTGTTCAAAGTCCCATAAAGATTTATAGAATCAATGCAAGCTATAGACAAGGACCCAATCAAACAAGCATCAACAGTATTCAGACATGCAGAGGTCAAAAAGTCAGAAGAGGTCAAAGCCACTATCAGAGGGGCTGCAGCCAACTGGCAGAGTTGCAGGGGTAGTATGTGACAGAAGAATGCTAAAGAGGCTGAAAGGTAAAGTGAACAAAACTGTGTTGTGACTAGTACTACTGTATGGCACATAAATCTGGACAGTGAAGGTAGAGCAGTTGAGGAAGCTACAGGTAATGCAGGTAAAGTACCTGAGATGGGTGGTAGGATTCACACTGTGAGGCAGATGAAGAAATAAGGACTTCAGTGCAGAAGCCAAAGTAGCTCCAACTCTAGAGAAGTTCAAAGAGAATAACTCACAGTGGTTTGGGCTCATTTGTAGGAAATCAGGAGACAATTTGATAGAGAAGATTTTTCAGATAAAGAAAGAAGGCAAGAGAAAACAAGGGTGTCCAGCAAAGAGCTGGAAAAATAGCATGAGATAAGGCCTGTGATGATCAGGCATGAATGCCAAAGAAAGTAGGAGAGAGGCATTGAAGTGAGATAGATGGTGTCAGCTAACGTGACACCCGAACCCCAGCCCCATGCAGAAACTGGAGAAAAATTGGGTTGATGATCCTGACGATGGCCCATATCATATAGATATATAGATATGTACTTACACACACACACACGCACACACACACACACACACACACACACAAAAACATGCATGTGCATATGCTTGGGTTGCATTATCTGTCCTATAACATTTTTTGCTCAACTCACAGAATGTCAAACACTACATTTTAAAGAATAATCCATTGACTGCAGTGGGGCATGAAAACAAGGCTCTGCTCACCTCCCCTTCCTCACAGGACCCACATTAAATACTACGGCAGAGTTTCAGGGTATTGTGATTTGATCAGAATTAGTTAATATTATGTTTGCTGGAAAAAAAGGGAATTTGAGAAATGTGGATATAGTTTTATACACACACACACACACACACACACACACACACACATGAACACATACCATGCACACACATACATGTGTTGTATGTGTTCATCACACTCAAAGTATGTCTGCCATAAATGTATATATGGGCAGTATACAACTGAAAATTAAATTTTGTTTAATGTCAACCTTCACAATGTCCCTAAGATGTTTCAGAAATAATAAAAGAGAGCATAACCATAATATATCAGTGCCATTTGTTTCCTCCAAGTTACTTATTTTCAGAAGAGTAGTATGTAATGAACGAATGCAGCAGTTTATAAGTGTTCATGAATGAATGCAGTATTGATGTAACCACATGGGATATGCTGGCATACTAACCTTCAGTTTACAGTTAGTCTCAAATATTTCTTCTATCCTCTGTCAAGTTTCCTCCAGCTGTTCTCTATATAAAATTTTACTGCCTCCCAATGTGTTACCCACATGACCTTCTCCCCAAGGATGCTGTGGAAAGCACTCTGTGGTTGAAATTCTGGGTAATAAGAAGAAACTCCTGACAGGAGATAATAGACTTTGTACAGTGGAAAAGAATACTTGAATCGCAAGTGTACATTTTATCAAATTCAGGCAGTTGCAATGTGGCTCGGGCTATGATTTTTCTAATTCAGCATGTTAACTGATGATCAGTGTAAATGTTTAATATTTCTTTTTTGGTTAAATTACACAGTCATTCTATTCTACCTAGATTGATTATTTTGTCTTGTTCTGTCTTTTTAATATCAAATAGTAAATACAAAACAGAGATGTAGTTTCTTAATAGAACAGTCACTCCTAACTGGTACATCAATGAACTTTGTGGAAGAGAATGACTTCTTTACTATAGATACGTGTGCCATCATTCAGTATTTTTGCAATGCCTTTATTCAGTATTTCCTGTGTTTAGCTCTGGTAATCCTGATAAGTAAACATAGTTTGTGATGCCTTTTTTCTTGATCTGTGTAACTAGTTTTTTTGTGCTATGCACAATATGACCCTTACTGAAGCAAAGCTAAAAGAAAAGATATTACAGATGTTCTAGTGTAACATGTAAAGATATATACTGAGCTCAATGTTGTTGTTGTACTTCTTCTTTCGCTTTTCCCAGTTAGGGATTGCCACAGCGGAACACTGGTCCGCTAATGATTGGCAGTAGATTTTTATAGTGCCAAGGTGCCAGCTCGACGCCCAAACTTCAACGAAGGCACGCCCATTCACGCGTGTCTTTTGAATGCCACTCGACCGCTGGGAGTACATGCAGACTCCACACAGAAGGCGCTCCAGCCGAGAATCGAATGGGAGAACCCTACAGATTTTTAACAACCACAAGCAGTCTACAAATATTGTGTAGTTTCCTTGCAAGTAAATCATACAGGAAAGCTTTGTTAAAACAAAATGAAATGCAGAAAAAGCATATTTATCCTATGGGGCTGTAATGCTTGTCTTATATTCAGTTGTGAAACAATTGCTTTCTATTAGAGAAAGGGTGATCTGTAGATCATATCCTGATTGGGAAATGAAAATTCTCCAGCAGGGTGTTAATATACAAGTAATGCCCTCTGAAAAATGAGTCTGTCACTTCAAGTGGAGCCCAGACAGAAAAAAACTAACGGCTGTCATTATTTTATGCTTGCTAAGCAGCACTTCTGCTGTTTAGCAAGTGTGAAATGTAAAAAAAAAAAAAATTAAAGGAAAAAATGTGTGTGTTTATGTCTGTGTGTGTGTAAGTGTCTGCAGGTATGTGACTGAAAGAGAGATCGATCAAGCCATTATTTTACACTCACTAAGCAGAACATTTGCTGTGTACTGAGTATAAAAAAAATAAATGAAACCGAAAAAAAGTGTGTGCGTGTATGTATGTATATGAGTGTGTTTATGTTTCTGTCTGTGTGTGTGAATGCATGCATGAAAGCATAACAGACTGTGTGTGTGTGTGTGTGTGTGTGTGTGTGTGTGTGTGTGTGTGTGTGTGTGTGTGTGTGTGTGTGTGTGAGTGAACAGCGAGATCGATTGAGTCATTGTTTTACACTCAGTAAGCAGCGCTTTTGCTGTTTAGCGAGTGCCAAATAAAAAAAGAAAAACTTAAACTAGCAAAGTGTGTATGTGTTTATGTCTCTGTGTGAGAGTGTATGCATGTATGAAAGCAGAAGAGACTGCGTGTATGTGAGCGAGAGGGAGAGGGAGAAAGTGAACAGAGAAAGTGATTGAGCAATCCCTGGAAGCAGCAGCATTTAGTAGGTCTGCAAACATCTTGAACTACCTCTCAACTGTCCAGATTTTCACAGAATATCTAGATTTTTGCCTCATATGTTTGGTGTGTTCCTCATAAAGGTTTTGGTTTTCTGCCAAATCAGTGAAAGTTGAAGTCAGAGAATAAAGACAGACATATTAGTTGTAGACTTCATACCCTTTAGAAAATTCATGCTAATACGATACCTGTTATTCTATTAACTCTCTTAAGTTTATAAAAGCAATATTAATTGTCCCTATTTTTGGACTTTTGTCCCCCCAATTATTTATGGCTTTGTCCAGATTTCTTATTTCTTCCGATAAGAAGTCTTAGCTCAACAGATTTGAATAAGCATAAAATAAATGGGGGGCAAAGGCTCAAAACAGGAACATATTTTAAATGATCCTGTTATAAAATCATAGCATTACTTGAGCAATAGGATTTCTGTCAGCTTGCATTTTGTGAAGCAAAGGTGTGTGTGTGTGTGTGTGTGTGTGTGTGTGTGTGTGTGTGTGTGTGTGTGTGTGCGTGCGTGTGTGCGTGTGTGTGTGTGTGTGTGTGTGTGTGTGTGTGTGTGTGTGCCTGCATGGCAGAGATCATCCACTGGCAGCAGTAGTAAAGAGGTTTGCATACCTCTCGACCTTTCAGCTAAAGAAATCTGGGTAAATAAAATAGGGGGGGGGGCAAAGGCTCAAAAATAGGAACATATTTTACTTTTTGATCTTATAAGTTACTTAAAGTAACATTATTTATGTTATAATGAATTTTCTAAACAAAATCAAATTTGGAAACTCAAATCTATGTCATTATTTAGTGACGTCAATCTCTAATAACTGGCAACAAACCAAACATTTTAGGAGTAAGGAACCAAAAAAATAAATACCTGGACATTTTTAAACTGTTATATTTTGGATATAAAATGTTGCCTCTAACACCATTAACATATACTACAGCAAGTTTAAAACATTAGGTGGAGGAACTACTTTACATCAAAAAATATTAAAAAAATAATATAGTACTAAAAAAAAAACAAGTAAGTAAAACACAACAACTTTATAGAGATCCCATTTTCTAAGTGTAATAATGACCTCTAGAATATGTGTTACTGTGTAATCGGTGGGCGATAATTACACAGTAAGACATACCATCAGGCATTATTGCTTACATCGCATCACTGTTTTCTTCACTTTACTTTTCAGCTTCTTTACCATTCTTCTGTCACACACTACCCCTGACACTATGCCGTTGTGAACCTAGCCAAAGTATACAATTCTGTAAAAAAAATGTAGGTCCTGGTAGTTATTGGAAATAAACTACATGACTGCCACAAACTGAAGTTATCATCATTCCAATTTAAGCTTCCTTCCCTTGTCACCCAAAAACACAAAACAAACATACAACCCCCCAAATACACACACAAACTAGGAGATGTTCAAAAAAAGATTGATTTTTTTTTTTTTTTGCTCATGATTGAATCCAATAATTCCATTAAATTCATCTCCCATCATGCACATTACAGCTGTTCCACTTCAGAAATACATGGCTAAAGGAGTTCTTATAACTATTCTCCTTCCTTCCTTCCTTGAAGGAGTAACTTGCACATAGATTGCTAAAGATAGGCTCACATCCTCTTATCATTTTAGTTCTGCACTCCCTGCATCTGCCAGACCTGGAGTATGTATAAATATAAATGTCCAAGAAAGTATGGGATCAGTTATATGGTACAACAGTGTTTTAATGTTAATTTTAGTCTCCTGCTTGTATGACAGAATTGTCCTAACATAAACTAGGGGGTGCTTCACAAGGTTCATCGTTGTGAGTATAGTCATGACTTGTGATTCTAGAAAAAAAAAATGCCATTTAGTATATCACTTTAGCCTTAATGAGCTCAAAGAAATTTATGACAATAAATAAGAGGTACCTTTAGCAAAAGATCCCACAGGATTTGAGTTACAGAGTCCCATTTACACATACAGTTCTGAAAAAAAAACAAGCGTTTGTCATGGATCCATCTTTATCAGCTAGGCAGACTGACCTCTAATAATATATTTTATCCATTAGTAACAATTGTACCATAAATGCTGCAATACTTGTTTGCCCAAGCTTAAAGTATGTGTCAAACTACCTCTGTAAATACTATGTAAGACACAAAGAAATATATTACAGTTGAATGCAACCCCTTCAAACAATTCATATTAAATGGAATATTACACCAGGTTTGTATGTGCTCATTTATTAAAAAAATGCAGTAATTAATTTCTGGAAAACATTTCAAAGTTCATTTAAGAGAAAACATTGCATTAAGCCCCATGTGGTAAAAGGCATGTATGGTTCTCTAATTTTTAGTTGCTCATCTGAAGAAGTAAGAAATTCCTGTGTGACTTAGGCTGCATTTCATTCTGTCACCTGAAGTGCTTTTTAAGTTAAGGAATAGGGTACTGTAACCAATTTAAAGAGTTTAAAAAAAAACATGAAATATTTTTATGTTTTTAATTTGGTTGTAAGTCATGGTTTGTAACATAGCCATTAATCAGATATGTATTTTTCTTTTATTTTTTTCTGCCCTCACTCTGTTTTGTAATAATATGTTTTTCATCCAGGCATCAGAAGTTCTGTAAGTTATCCAAAACCCCCTCCAGGCTTATGGCACTAGTGCATGTCAATAATTTACTAAACAGGGAGGGACCATTTGCTAAACTTAATAAGAATTAACTGTATGTTATTCTACATACTTGCTAAGCTGCAGTCTTCTCTGATAGAACAGTTCCTAAATGGGACTTAAACAAATGTGACTGGAAGGAAAAACTCAATTATTTTGATCTGTATTTTGACATCTCCAAAAATGTATCAATCTAACAGTTATACAAAGTTCAACATGCTACACAAGCAGCTTGAAGAATGCTGTGAGACTCCCTGGTTGCTTATTCCTGGCACCACAGGTTCTTCAGACATTAAGGAGGTTCGGTGGAAATGTATGTTCATCACGGACCTTAAATTTTCAGCATGCACCTTCAGTACAACAGTAATGTAATCACCAGAGTCAGTGTTCTTCAGGAACTTCAGAATATGATACGGCACATCCATGGTAGACATATAGTCTTACGGCATGGGAAATATGGTGGCTCAACTAACTGATGCAGTAATAAATTACCTTATCCTGACCGCATTGATTATAAACTAGTCTTTTTGAACCACTCTCTCTTAATTAGTTAAAGGCTGAAAGTTAGGAACTTACATTCTGCTCAGGAACTTAACTGTCTTGCAGCCTTCAGGTTACCTATAAAAAGAGGAGCTTGTACCTTCTTCTGTTATTGTTCTGTTCATTTCAAACTGCCTTCTCATTAGAAAGTTGTGTAAATTCAGGTTATGTCAGGTTATATGGCAGGTCAAGAAATATTCCTGATGCAAAAGATACTATACCATTTTAAAATCATCTCTGTACGTAGGTGTTTGTGATCATAGTGATTTTGGTAACCTATTTTTTATAATGTCTAAGGGAGAAGATAATGGTAATTACAAAGTTGTTTTGGATCTTGTTTTCATATATCATAACCATTATTTAGTCTTTAATTTTTTTAAGTGCTAATTGTTAAGCTACACACATTTGATTCTTGGCCAGAGGAAGCTGACAACTTATGAACACATCTCATATGTGTAATACACACCTTTCTTGGCAAAGCTGACCGTGGTCTTCTTTGCCTCTGGTGTAGGTAGTCTGACCAATAACCATTTGGTGGATAATGTGGCAAGACAGAGTGCAACACAGACTAACATCCCTTTCTCCAAGGTAAAGCATGCTCAGAGCTGATTATATTAAGAATGAAGCTAAACAGGGAAGATTGATGGCTTTATCTCACACATAAAAAAATGTTTGAATGTGTGTTACAGACTTCCAGTTTTCATTCATAACCATAAGTCATTTAAATGGGCATTGGTCAGTCATCTAAGACATCCTTGGCTACATTGAAGATAGTGCTTTCTGTGTTTTTGTTTGTATTTTCGTTTTTGAAGATTTCTCTTTTCTGTTGTAAGGTCTGCAATAAGTTTTTACAGGTAAAATCGTAATGACCATATAACTAAAAGTCATTTTTCTTTCAATATCCTTTTCTCTTTAACAAAAGAAAAATAAATGCTTGCTGTTTAGAACATAAAATAATAATATAAAGATCTATACCTTATGAGTAAATTGTTACTGTAAAGCTTAACAAAAGATCAGGCTTAAAAATAAATCTTGGAAGAAATGGCGCTCCTCTAGAAACCCAACAGACTATCAAACCTTTAGAGAGCTGAGAAACAAAACCAAAAATGCTATTATTTCAGACAAAAAGAACTACTATGTAGAACTTCAGCAATCCACAAAAAAAGAACCAAAAAGGTTCTGGTCTACTATCAATCATCTACTTACCCCAGGTAAAATAGTAACACCTAACCCACAGAATCTAGACCCTGATAATCCCTCTTTAATAGCCAATAACTTCAATAGCTTCTTTACTACTTCCATACAAACACTAGCAAGCCATTTATCCCCTGATGCTTCCCAACTGATCTTAAGTAACACCAACAACGTCATTCCTTCCCTTCAACTTCAACCCATACCCACCTCCTACATACAATCTCTCTTACGAAAACTTAAACCCACTACCCCCTCAGCAGATAAGCTTCCTGCTGAATTCCTTCAGGTAGCAGCAAAAGCTATAGCCTACCCTGTTTCGATCCTAATAAACAGATCCATAAAAGAAAGTGATTTTCCAGCAATCTGGAAGATATCACACATCATACCCTTACATAAAGGAGGCAAATCCACTGACCTCTCTAACTACCGCCCAATAGCACTATTATCTCCACTAGCTAAAATCATGGAAAAATGTATACACAAACAACTACTTAACCATCTCCTTCAAAATAACCTACTAGCAAACACTCAACATGGATGTAGACCCTCACATAGTACGACCACTGCACTACTTTCCTTTACTAACACAATAAACTGTAACCGTAATAATAACAAACTAACTGCTTCTCTTTTCCTAGACCTGTCAAAAGCCTTCGACATGGTCAACCATAAACTTCTCCTACACATACTAAACTCACTTGCCTTGGATTTTTCCTCCTTAACGTGGTTCTCATCCTACCTTGAAAACCGACAACAAGCAGTACTCTGGAAAAATTCTCTATCTGCTCTACTACCCATCTCCTTAGGAGTACCTCAAGGATCAATATTAGGCCCACTCTTATTCTCTATCTTTATTAATGATCTTCAATCATCTATCCATAACACTACCTGCATACAATATGCAGATGATTCTACCATCATCTGTACAGCTCCCACCCAATCTGAACTCCAGTCACTCACACAATCTACCTTTTCAACCGTTGAACAATGGTTGTCAAAAAGATGTCTCCTTCTCAACTCCAAGAAAACAAAACTATTACTATTCTCACCTACCCACAAATCTCCTCAACTAAATTTTACTATTACTGCAGCTGACAATTCTCTTATCTCCCCAGACTCTACTACCAAACTGTGTTACTATTGATAATAATCTTAACTATGATTGTCATATCAATAATACTATAAAAGCAGTAAATAAAAAGATAGGTTCACTGTACAGAATAAAACCCTTCCTTACTCCAGAAGCACGGACCACCTTAGCTCAATCACATCTTATCTCCACCCTACTGTATGCTTCCTCTATTTACACCAATCTCTCTAAAGGTAACCTGAAAAAACTAACTACATCCTATCATAATATAGCCCGTTTTGCCACAGCATCCCAGTACAGAACTCACCACTGTAATAACTTAAAACAATTACAATGGTTAGAACTACCTAACAAGCTTATCTATCAACAACTCTTAATTACACATAACATTCTTTATCAACCAACAAAAACACCAGCTCTCAGTAACCTCCTTACTCCCTACAAAACTTGAAACAGTTATGATCTGCGAAAAGATACAAGTCACCACAACTAGAATTACAAATTCAGCAGGTAACTGTCTATTTTCAAACTCCATAGGGAAAATATGGAATAACCTCCCCACACATTACCTCACTAGACTCCTTTCAACTTTTCAAAAAACAACTTCTATTACATCTTAACAACTTCTGGCTCTGCTCCTGTACCAATCCAGACTAAATGACTTCTTCGCTCTTCAGCCATACCTCCCTACGTAAAAATCACTATCTTTCCCTGCTATTTCAAATGACTAAATTACTGTACTGTTCTAAAAAAAAAAAAAAAAATATGAATATATAGCTTAGGCTATTTGTTTTTTACCTGTTTTTTTTTTCGCTGTATTTTCTACTACACTAAAATGTATGCATTGTTGCTTAAATGTTTAACCTTGTTTTAATTGTGGAGCTTTTCTCCCCGGGCCTCCACTGAAAATGGAAATTATCCAGCTGGACTAGCCCGGTCAACAAATGTAAAATAAAATAAATAAATAAATAAATAATCCTGCATGGCCACAGAATTAGATAGGACTTTGACATGGCATAGCCTTTTCCCTACACAATTCTATGTTTGGTTTGGGTGGAAAATTATTAGTTATGCAGCTCTGCTTAGGTGATACATACTTCTTGTTCTGTTATGTTAACTCTTTTGTGGAGTTCATTCTATTATTAAACAAGGTTAAGTGAATATGTCATTGCATTTTGGGAACATCTTTTCTTTTATCCAGTATTTATAAAAGGTTTTTGCTCAAGAGTTCTGTTGTATTAGTATTCAGGCTAATGGCTTAATTTTCTTCAGTCTGCATACCACCACATTTTTCTTTATTAATTTATAAACTTGTTGAAAAGGTTAGGCACGAATACTTTTTTATATTTAGGGGTGTCCCAAGGACATTGCTTGATTGAATAGCAAATAATGTCAGGAAAAATGGGCGTTAGAATATACTGATGGGCACATTTTGTAGGAAGATACTTTTAAGTCAAGTAAATTAAACAGGAATAAGAACCAGTGTAGCACTGAGGAGCTAACACACAGCCAGTGAAAATTCACAACAGTCCACTGCTCCATAATTTCAAAAAGGAGCAACTTGCTATCTATGGAGGTTACTAATGATGCTGTGACCTCCTTTGTCCTAGGGCAACTTTTCTGAGTCGCATAAGAGGTCCAACTATGTCTCAGGGTGTGCAAAGTCTGTGGCAATACCCTCCAGTAACTCTGGAAACATACAAGTAGCTCCAGCATGGTCAAAAATGCCTAGTTGTGTGGAGAAGATAATGGAGAAAGAGTTAGGAGGACCAAGTCCACGTAAGTATTCCTAAAGAGGTACACTAGTTCAAAGCAAGTGTTAGCACCTGTGTTTACTGGATAAAAAGGATATGATGAAGATTTCTTTACAGGAAGAAATGAGTCCTAAGCACACTGGGATGCTGTAGTCTAAAACGAAGTCCTGCTCAACCCTGAAGACATTGGCATAGTATATTCAAAAATATATGAATGTGGAGAAAATGAAGAAACAGGAAGATGTGAAGTCAAGTGGTTCTAATGACAAAAAAAGTTGAGAATGATGTAGGAGTTGACAATGGGAACCCTTTGTGCTTACTGTTGTCAGTAAGAAAAGTGGTAATTTGGTATTGCATTCATACCAGCAGTCAGCTGGAAGTTAGCTTAACTATTACTAGCAACATCTACCAAGACTACAAGAGGCTGTGGGTAAACACTATTCTGTGTTTTCCTTTACATTGTTGTCTGTGAATATAGTTAAGTGTATTTCATTGAATATCTATGGCTGAGGAAGGCTCAGAGTGATTTAGCAGTGACTCAGCAAGCAGAAAGCCAGTTTGATCTGCTTGTAAAAGTTGAACATGGCTAATAGGCATGTGGGAGAGCTTAGGCAGTTTATTTTTTATTTATTTAACATTTGTTGACCGGGAAAGTCCGACTAGGTTCCACAGATCCTGTTTTCAGTGAACGCCCTGGGAGAAATGCTCCAGAACCAGGACACCCCCTGTACTTTATGAAGGATTTTGATTTTCTTTTTTTTAATTTGGATGATAAGGATGGGAGGATGATATGAGTTAAATTCTCCACACCAATGATATCTGTAAAGGCTGGCTGCAACCATTGTTATAATAAGGACTCTCCTTTGTGTATGACTAGATATTTTAGTCATTTGCAGGAGTCCACTGAAGAATCTTGGGTTGTGGCTGCTTGTGGCTGCAGGCTTTAATGTTATACTATATCCTATTAGGTATCAGGTGGTACTTGAAAGCAAAAAGCATGTGCAATCTCAGCAGATCCTTTGGGGGCCATGGGCCATTATGGCCTACAAGATGTTAGACATGTTATCATCCTGAGGATGAGATGATCACTTTCATAACCCCCTTCACTCTTTCTTTGCTTGCAGGATGGATTTTTTTGCTGTGCACACACAGATGTATATATATATATATATATATATATATATATATATATTTTTTTTTTTTTTTTTTTTTTTAATACTAGTATTCTGAAAATCATAATACTGAATGCAAAATCCTGAAATGTCAAAATGTTGAAACTTTTACAATGCTGAACTCAAAATAGCTACTAATAGTAATCAGGTGCTACATTCATACATTGTGCCAGTACACAGCCATTCAACAAACAATATCACTCTTCTCTTACTGAAACTCATAAATGAGTGCTAGCTTATGTCCTACAGGTGGAATAAGTCCAGCTCTCCATGTATATAAAGAGGTATTTTGATTTCAGCATTTTAACATTTCAATATTTTGTCAATTCAATATTGTACATCCAGTATTATGACTTTCAATAGATATATATATATGTATGTGTGTGTATATATATATATATATATATATATATATATATATATATATATATATATATATGTGTGTGTGTGTGTGTGTGTGTGTGTGTGTGTAATGAATAGTACTTAAGCACTCAATCATCAGTGTTCACAAGGTAGGCCAGAAAATACCATCTTTGCAATCATCAACATGTTAGTACACATGAGCAACAATCTTGACAAATGCAAAACTTACATTAAAACCTACATTAAAAAATATAATAAAACACTGTGCATTTTTTGCAGGGAGGACACCCCCTGTACTTCCCATGTGAGGGGTTCTGCCCCTACATCTCCTGCTAATTATATATACTAACTCCAAGATCACACAATGCAGGGGAAAAGGCATATTTCCCTACCCTGGGAATTGTGCAGTTTTACACACCTGACCGATCATCTGTTTAGCCATCCAAATTTTATTGGTTGAACCAATGTCAACCAGCTATAGGGTTGACAAAATTCAGTTGACCCATAGCTATATATGGATATGCATGTATGTATATATATGAAATTGTGTTCTTCTTTAAATTTTGTGCTGAGAGAATATACCTGCTATCAATTAGATGTGTCTAGCATAGGAAACTTATCAGTGATTATTCTAGCCCTACCAAGTCAGAGTTATTTCTCTCTCAATGTAGAGGGAGTATTTTTTATTTGAAGAGACAAATTGCGTAGTGTGAGAATTACCTGAGTCATTTGCCTCACGGTGCAGAGGAAGTGATTCCGTGTGTAGAGAAAATCTGTTAGGAAAAGACATTGGCCCCTTCAGAGCAAAGGGAGACCTGCCTGGAGGAGATGCTTACATTGAAGTACAAAAGGGCTATCTTGAAGAAAAGTTTAGTGTAGAAGTGGAAAGTCAAAGTATTTGTCTGTGGAGGACTCAACTGACTGAAGGAGGAAACATATATGACTTATTGTGCTTTGTTCCATAATGTCATTTACATTCATTTGGTTTCATTTGAACACTAAATAAACTGAGTAATATCTGGATATCTGCCTCCAGTGCATTTTGTATACTACTACTGAGGAAATGTGTCCAGGGGACTGGGGAACATCCCCACTCTTTTTTTGATAAGTGCCATGGGATATTTCACATTCACCTGAGCTAACATCATCTCAAGCAGATGGAACATCAGTTTAGCATCTCATCTGAATGGCAGCACACTCAGGAGCCCAGCACCCCCCACCCCACCCCCATTATGCTGCAATGCATTATCAGCAGTATGAAAAGTAATCTGAACACCTGGAGTGGAAGAGAAAGCACAACTTTCTGATGTTCTAGCAGCAGTAGTGAGTGTGCTGCCTATGATGCTATAACTAAAATTATGTTTCATTGGCCTCACACTTCATGTCATCAGCTGCACATCTGATCCCAGCCAAAAACCTCCTTATACCTTCCCCTACTCAGCATGCAACACCCTAAAATCCAACCTCCTTATACCTTCCCCCGACTCAGCATGAAACACCCTAAAATTGAAACTGCTGTAAACAAAATAAATATTCAGATTTGCTCTTCTTGCAGATCTAAAGTTTCATTACTGCATCTTACATGAAAAAGCACACTGGTTACTAGCTGCAAACAGATCTAGTTGTCTACTAAGAATGCTAATATTTGAGACTTTTTAGAGCTAAGCTATTGTCCATCCCTTAAAAGAAATCTTCAAATTGCTCTCTTAGAGGCTTCCAAGAGAACACAATCAGTGTGGCAATGGAACACCCCCCAACCCCCCCACAGACACACATGCATCCATTCCAGTGTCCCACTACTTGGCTGTCTCACCAGTTATGATAAACACTGTTCAAACCCTGTCAGTGCGCGTGCTATTTTTGCCTTTACTCACACTGTGATTACAAGGATTTAAATTTAATTTAAAATGTTTTTATTTCAAATTTTAGAGCAGAAACATTGATTGGCATTTGCTAAACAAAACAGTCTCACATTGAAAACAGACAATGTGAGCAACATTAAACGACATTTCCCCTGAAACTCACATTCATTGAAAATGCATCTAGCCAGTTCAGGATTTAGTGTATCATGTCACCCTGGCTGTTTTTAAATCATAGGTCCAATGCACACATTTTTTGGATCACTCCTAAATGCATGTGTTCTTTGATTTCACTTCCTGATTATTTTAAAAATTTCCTTGGGATTCATTAACAAGCTTGTACACATCATGCTAAGGATGCATGGTTCAGTCATGCTATAGCCACAAGCAGTAGTGCTCATCGAATATGCAAGCCACTAAGCAGTCCAAATGTTACTTTCCTTGCCACCCTACACATTAAGCAGTACCTGTTCATGGTCAGAACATCTGTTAGCAGTCATGTTGCAGTACAGATAGGCTCAATCACACACTGTAAATGATAGGTTGTAAATAAGACTAACCTCAGTAAGCAAGCAAGCGCGGATGTCACTACAAAAGGCAAAGGTATCTTGAACTACATAAAAAGGCAGGGTGATTTTAATGAGGAATGTGTTGTTACATATAGATCAGTGTACAAATACCACTAATAATAATTCTTGATAACTATCAAAGTAATCATGTCCTCTCAGGGTCACTTCTAAATTATAAAAAGGAAATGTTGACAAAAGGATGTCGGGGGATACAGCTACAGAGTAATACAGTGAGAAAATGTGATACACCTTAACCATTATGCCAGTCATTGGAGAAGAAAAAGTATCAGTTAGCATGACTCAAACCCTGAATGACCTATGTTCTGTATCTAATCCCACTGCACTTATACCTTGCAACACAAAGACAAGTAAAAGTCAGCTCTGGTAGGACTCAAACCCACAACCTTTAAATGCCTTTTACTAGAAGTTTAATGGGCTATCTATTGCGCCACAGAGCCACTATAGACTCTTATTCTGAGGAACCTCAGTTTAGCACAATGCTCAGCTGACACTGTAGAATTCAGGTGTTAACATTTTTGAGCACAGTTTGGAAAACATGAGATTCAAACCTGCAGACAAAACCTACATCCAAACTCTAGATGTATCTGCCTACCAACACATTTCAATTTAAATAACAAGGATAAACATTTCACAACACACTTTGCAAACTCTTATTCTGAAGAACCTTAGTTTAGCACAATACTCAGCTGACATTGTAGTATTCAGGTGTTAAAAATTTTGTGCACAGACTGGAGAACATGAGATTCAAACCTGCAGATGCAAGCTACATCCAAACTTGGGACATATCTGCCTACCCAACACATCATAGTTTAATGCCAAGGAAAGCAGATAAATAAGGGGATACTTCATGTACTTCAGATAGTGCACATCAGGTGTGCATTCATAAATTTATAATTTGTGTCATACCTTATGGTGTTATCTCCAACACCTACCTATAATTTAAAAAATACTAAAAGCTCAATGTGTTGCCCTATCTACTTAAGAAAGGGACTTTTATTGTTAGTTGTTGCCATTTATAACCATAACAATGCTAATGATGAGGTAAATTTGTCTTGGAAAAGCATGTTTTGCATAGGCTTGCACATTAATACAGTACTTCATACAGTTATGAAAAAATATATATTGTTTCAACTATAAATGTTCTGAGATATGTTGAGAAAGGAATGTATTCACTGGAGTACATTGAGCATGCCTAACTACACCAGTGGTATAGATGAATGGAACTACACTGCCATTGGTGTGTATACTGTGTGAGTAATCAAAGGAAATAATTTTCATGTATATGACTGATGTTAGAATGTATGTGTAGGTTAAAGAATGTTAGCCCTTTCATTGCCTTACATATATGAAAGAAGCACTAATGAAGATGTAATAGAATTGCACACACCTGAACAAATGGGGAAATACTGATAAAAATTATGCACATCTATGAAATCATTCCAATAATATGATTAGTTCAGGAAACAAGCCTTTGTAGTGTATGTTGTGAATGGTAGAAAGTATGACTGTTCATACATGGTGTGTTATATACTGCAATCCAGAAGGACATTACACATATACAGAATTGTTATCTTGAACAGAGTATAAACAGAATAGTGTGCTGCTAGCCGTACTTACAGATGTTTAACTATAACAGATGTGAGATGTACATAATTGCAAACTAAGGGCCATGATCATGTGACATTTAGCAATTTCCACAAAAATCAAAGCAAATCTCATGTGTAGTCACTCCCTTGATACTTAGATTGTATGTGTAGGAATGTCAGTATATAAGTATGTATACAATGCTGCATGTATGTGTGATAGAAAGAGCACAAATGGATAGGTAGTCATAGAAGACTTAGACCAAAACAAACTAAAAGCCAGCAGTATTGTATAATGACATCAGCTACAGGGGAAATATATCATCTCCTGCAGAATCCTATGGCTGTAGGATTTTATGAGGAGTGCCACAAAAATCATGAACTCCTCTTGACATAACCTTTGGACTCTCTCTCAAGCACCAACCACACCTTTGTCTGCCATGTTTTCAGAAGGATATCTGGAAATATGGCAGAGAATTGGCACTTCATGCAGATGTCACATGTACTAGCCTGTGTGCACAAACAATCTTGCCAACAACATTTGTACAATAGAAGCATACAAATGACCTAGTAAATAAATCAGGTATGATTCCCTCAAAGTAAACTGTAGGTGTGAAATATGGCTGTGAGACTTGGCCACATGTGATGCTCAGTGTATTTACACATGTTCCACTGTGAAATCCTCAAATGTTTGTGCTAATGATGTCTGAATTACCTTCCAAAAGATATAGTCACATCTAGCCATGTTGTCTGGTATGGAGGATTTTAGTCATACAAATACTCTTGTGACACACTGAAATGGCATTACATATTTATGATGCTGGTAGTAATCAGTGTGCTTGTAATACTCAAAAGTATATAAATTAGAGTATAATTAGTTGTTCTCAAAAGTATATAAATTAGAGTATAATTAGTTGTTCGAACATACATTTTACAAACTGTGACAGACAGTACCTAGAAAGTGAACTAAAAACTATGACTAAAAAGAAATCTAGACTGCTCATTTCTGTTCATTATCTGTTAATGCCACTGAAGAACTAATTGTTTTGTTGTAAATTGGAGTGTAACTATTACTACATGAGTGGAGATCTAATTATGACAAGCTTCTATCTGTTTGATTTTCACTTGTTATGTTACTTGAATTATAAGCAGATGCCATACGTACTTTACAAGACACATTGTCCTACACATCTAATAATATTTGTGTTGAGTCATACTTGTTTCCAAAAACTATTATGAACATTATATTTGTGTAAGTGTACTTTAAATTAACTATGATGATTGTTATACTTAATATACTTTACACAGAATATAGTTGACATATTTAGCATTCATTACACAGAGCTGTGTTTTAAATTTCATTTTGTAATTTGACAGTTGTTCCTCATGTTAAATTCCTAATAACAATTCTGTGCCAATAGTTATTCTGACCTCATCAGTAAAAATGTCTGTAAACTTAATTTGAACCTTGCATATTATCTGCTGTTACTCCAGTCTTACTGCTTTAACCCCTTGGGCCACAATTACTCCAGTCTTACTGCTTTAACACCCTAGGCTACAATTACTCCACAGTTACTGTTTTAACACCTTAGGCCACAGAGAATGCTACATAACAGGTGTAATTTCTTTACTCAGTACTGTCCAGAGTGCTGATGAAATCACAACAGTCTCATTTTTGCTACTGACGACAATACAATATATATATATATTTTTTTATTTTTTGTCTTTAGAAGTTAACTATTGCTCACTGCTGGTGACTGCTGTCAATCAACAGTATAAATTGGCAAGTGTTGTGCAAAGGCAGAAGATTTAAAAACCCACAAAAAGGATAAATAAAATGTAAGTAATGTGCTGATTTAGTCAAGTGGTGGCCTTCTAAAATATCTAGCACTAAACCTAACACCTACAGCACTGTTCTCTCAGCCACTATTGCCTGAGTCACTCTAAGTCACTTAACCAGATACCACTCCAGGGTTGAGTCTGAAAATGTCATACAGATCATTGCTCTACCCCAAGAAACAAATACAAATAAATACATACCCTGACATATCTTTTTACAGTGTTTGCCTCATGATACATTACATTTTTGTTACACATTGTTATGTCTTCATGTAATCACAGTTCCTGAGGAAGGAGCCACACAGAGGATTACATAAGCTCATGCTATACGCAGCATATATAAGTAAAAATTGCACTTTTTTACATTAAATTTTTTACTGTCATGTTTATTAGTTCTGACATATTTCAAATGATTTGGATTAATTATACATATTTCCATATTCTTTATGTTGATGATTTCATTTCCTGACACTTTAATCCATGTCACATTTATAAAATCCTGGATATAAATATGTGCTTATTACTATTTTTAGAAGTTCAGGTTCAAGACACAAACATTTCTTTAACTGTGAATACTAACTGCAAAATATCAAAAGATGGAATCAGACCCTGCATAACTGGTACTTTTAACCATATCTTACTGTATTAACATGTTGCATAACAGGTGTATTTGTTTCACTCAGTGCTGTCCAGAGTGCTGACTGAAGCAGACCAGCACCAGTCTTATTTGTGCTAATGATGATATTCCAAATTGCAAGTTTAAGTTTTTGCCTTGGTAAGCTATCATTCACTGCTTTCAACAGCTCACAGCCACCAATGCACAATACCAAGCATTGTGAAAAGGATGAAACAAAAAAAAAAAGAAAAAATAGGAAAATAAACTGTTTCTCTGTGACATTTTCTAAACTATGTGCTGTTATACCATGAAAATGTGGACATTATGGATCTCTATGTTTCACTCAGACATCACCCTTTCTAGATGTGAACTGTGAAACCATGGCATTGGCACGAAACATTGACAAACTTAACAGGGTTTCCTGCAACACATATATTATAAGGTAGAGAAAGTAGAGCACATATTCACAAGCTTTAACATTCTAATACTTATATTAAAGTACAAATGTATGCATTTTTTTCAGTTGTTCTTGGGTCACTTCACATTAGATGTCTGAATAAATGGGATATTTGTAACAGTACAACTAAATGTTTGCAATACAAGAGTGTACTCTTACCTTTCTCTTTTGAGCAGTACTCTCATCGGATGCTCTTGTAACAAGATTGCATCATAAACTGGTTCATAGGTTCATAGGCTGGTACTATGCTATCGGCCCTAGGGACTATACAAGCATAGCCATAACAATTCCCTGGCTATTTCTTCCCACACTATGTACTTCCCTGGACCCCTGTCTTGCAGGGCGACTGACATGATCCTTGGGGTGAATTTCCTTTCTCCCATCCAATCATCAAGGTTCCTTTTGAAGAGGGTCAAAGAGGCGCTCTGCTTGACAAGTATGGGCAGTCTATTCCAGAGTCTGGGGTGTCTCTGGGTCAGGAACTGCAGTTCCTTAGAACTTTTTCGGTTTGTATGTTGAAGTTTTATGTATTTTTAATATCTTCACTAACCTACTCTACACTTCTTGCCCTCAGTCATCACTTGTCCAGTATGCTGATGACTCTACACTTATCTCTATTGCAGATACTCCCTCTGAACTCATGTCACTTACTCAGTCTTCCTTTAACTCTGTTGAAACCTGGCTCTCCAAAAACCAGCTTATACTAAAAATATACCAAACTCTTACTTTTTTCCCAAAAACCTAAACAATCTTAAATCCACATTCTCCATACTTTCTCTAAACAGCAAACCAATCATTGTTAAACCTTCAACAAAACTTCTTGGTGTCATAATTGATGACCACTAAAATTTGATCTGCGTGTAAATAATTGCATTAGGAAAATTCACCAAAAACTCAGCCTCTTATACAGAAATAAGAAGTTCCTCAAAAACAAAGCAAAAATATCCCTCTCCCATGTTTATCTATTACTAAGCCTATTATACAACTCCCAAATTCTCACAAACCTCAACTCATCCCTCCTAACCAAGTTACAATCTACCTATAACAAAGTGGCCAGAATTGCAGCAAACCAAAATTAGAAATGTCATCACTGTCTCTCACTAAAAAAACTTGAACTGGCAAGAATTTCCCTTCTCCTCTCCCAACTTCTGATTATCCATTCCATATTATATCAACTATCATACTGCCCTACCCTATCTACCCTAATCCCCTTCTACACTCTTTCTAGGTCTCTCAGAAGCTCAGGCCAAGACCTACTACAAATCCATAAACCTAGGAAAAAAATTGGCTGCAACCTCTATAGCTATAATCCAGCCATATCTTGCAGCAAACTCCCACTGGAAATTAGGACCCTCAACAAAGTAATGAATTTAAACCAGCCACAAAAGAACACCTGAAATGTTAAAGGACCTGCCAGTGCACTCACCCTCCATAATATGTCTTCCTATCCTAGGGCAGCACACTTGCCTCTCTGTATCCAGTGTTTTAATTCCTGTGTACCTGATACCTGTATCACCACCTAATCTATGTATTCTCACTCTTCACTCAGTCTAAACATAAACTTACTGTCATCACACTTCTATTACCCTTATTTAACGTATCTTCCTGAGCTATGCTATCTCTAAACAATGCAATCTTCTAAACAAAACTTAGGCCACTCACAATCTAAACTCTGTAATACTGCTCTTATTTATTTTATCAACAATTTAAATTTTAGAAGTCTGTATGTTTTTAATAAAAATGTTTCTTTTTTTTCTTTTGTATATATTATAAATGTTTTTATATTTTTACTGCTCTCATTACCTGTATTAATAACATGTGGAGCTTTTCTCCCCAGGCTTCCGCTGAAAAAGGGCTATCAGTTCAGATGGACTAACTCAGTCAACAAATGTAAAATAAATAAATAAAATATAAATAAATACATTTGATATTACATACAGACATTTTTATACAGAGGCTCTGTTACCTCTTAACCATATATCTATAAAGATAGCGTAAAGGTTATCTCCTAACTCAGTCAATGCAATCAAAACGTTTTTTGTAAATCTATTTTCCCTGACACACCCTTAGTAAGTGTACATTAGAGTGACAGGAGTGATAAACATGCAATCATTCATGCACTATTGCTAACGACTCACAACTGCAAGCCATTAGCTAGCTCCATTTCTCAATACTCACTAGTGTAATGATATGGCATATGTACTGCAACATGTAGGTTCTCACACCATCTTTACCTGCCCAGTGCATCAAGCTGATTGAGTTATTCATAAACAATAATGAGCTGATACCTGATTGACATATTCCCCATGTCCAGAGAGGTTAATCTACACTATATAAACACAGTCCAGGGCTATAGAACTTATGTAATAGTACAGAAGATTGCTTAGAATCACCAGCTTCAGTTACTGTTGTTTGATTACTGCAATTGAATTACTTTTGGTAAACTTTACTATAATCTCTGGCAAGGTACACTATGTTCTTTACATGCACTACTTAACAATTCCGTTGTTATAAATAATTATTGTAATTGAAAATTGAATAATGTCTACACTTTGTTCATTTGTGTTGGCATAGATGGTATAGCAGCTATTATTGGAATGATCCTCATGTTATGATACATGGCTTTATAGAAACAGTTTTCTAAGAATGTTAACACAATTAAAGAACTGGTATTAGAAGTAGCAATGTGAAAGTTAAATTTCAGCAAATATTCTATGATAAGGCTATTGTATATGTCTGACATGAACAACTGTTAGAAGTTAGAAGGTGGTTGTGTCCTTGATATTTGTGTTTGCTGGTGTTGGGTGTGGGAATGGTTGTTTCATAGGGAATCTTTGGTTTTCATTACTTAAATGAGTGCTGTCTGCAATTAACAATGTCCTATTTGAAAGGAGGGTTTAATGGTTGCTATCAGAAAAGAATCCTTGATTGCTCACATATACTTAGCATTCTTAACAGATTTCTGAATATTAAAAGCAAATTTATTTATTTATTTTTTACAAATGTCAATTCATACAATTGATTCATTGGAAAATATGTTATATATTCTAGACTAACACATTTTTTTATCTTTATTCAGATATGCCATTGCCGGGGGGGTTGAATACAGTGATGTCTTACATGTGTGTATTCATATAAGAACATTTACGTGCATGCTTTTAACAGATGCTTGCATGAATTCATATTTGTTTTCCAGCCAGTCCCTGCTGATTTTTTTGACAAATATTTTTTTCTTTTAGTCCCCTACAGGGATATGGTGCCTAAAAATCTGGGCCACATAAACCTGGCTTTTCAAATGCTGATGATGAGATGATAGTGCAGGCACTCTGTCAACATGGCTTGTGCCTCTTATAGAAAGTCGTACTTTAATACCTTGGTCCACAATAAACTCCATTCTCCACCCAGGTAAAGTAGGCACCCCCCCCCCACATACCACTCCCCCTTCCTCCAGCAGTATTGCTGACTCATTCAATAAACACTTTACTGAAACCATTCTGTCTTTGACTAAACAACACAACCCTCTACCCACCCTTCCTACATCAAAACCAAATACTCTGCCCACAGTCTTTTTTTTTCATTAGTACCTACCTCCAATATAATAAAAAACTTCTATTAAAACTTAAGCATGCAAAACTTGCAGCTGACAATCTCCCCTCTGAATACCTAAAAATAGCAGCAGAAGCCCTAGCTTATCCAGTCTCTGTCTTAATTAATCTGTCCTTATCAGAAAGCTATGTCCCCACACTGCTTCCATAAAGGTGGCTCCTCCACTGAAATTTCCAATTACTGCCCCATAACCATCTTTTCTCCATTTTCCAAGATACTTGAGAAATGCATCCATTCTCAAGTCTTGACTACCTCTTAGCTAATGACCTCCTCTTCAGCACCCACTTCAGGCCATATGACAGCACTACTACCACCTTTCTGTCTTTCACTAATGCTATCCTTCATCATAAAAATAATGGCCTGTTCTCCTCTGCTATATTTCTGGATCTTTCCAAGGCTTTTGACATGGTGTCACACAAACTACTAATCTCTGTTCTCACTAACCTATCCTTTTCCCAATCAGCTACTGATCGGTTTCACAGCTATCTAAGTGGCCACCAACAATCAGTTGTCTGGCATAATGACCTATCTCCTCGACTTCCTGTAACACTCGGTGTTCCTCAAGACTCCATCCTTGTTCCCCTAGTAATCTCACTCTTCACCAATGATCTATTTACAGACACCAAGCATGTTTCTCTTAAAAAGTATGCAGATGACTCCACCCTCATCTGCTCAGCCCCATCTATACCTGAACTTCACAAGATTACACAGGAAGCCTTTCCATCTATAGAAAGCTGACTATCTAATGCCCAGTTATTACTCAACCCGAGCAAGACTAAACTCCTTATCTTCCAACCCACTAAATCTAACCCAATTATCCTCCAATTTCTTATTTTAGCCAAAGACAATATCATCATCTTCCCAAGAGAACACACCATACTACTTGGTGTTGAGATTGATAATCTCAGATTTGGCACTCGCATTTCTCTTACCATAAAAAAGTTCACAAAAAACTCAGTACATTGCACAGAAACAAACAATTCCTCACCAAGACAGCCAGAATTTCTGCTGCCACCTCCCACCTAATCTCCACTTTACTCTTTGCCTCACCTGTACTTACCTACCTTTGACAAACAGACCTAAACAAGCTCGAGGCTTGCTACAATAAAATTGCTAAGTTTGCCACTGGTGCATCTTATTGCATCCACCACAGTATCTCCCTTGACTGGCTTGAACTCCCTCAACCTCTTCACCTGAATCAACTCATTCTCATCCACAAGTTAGTAAACCATCCTCGCAAAATCCCATCCCTTCAAAAACTTCTCCAGCCCTACTGCTCCATTAGACCACTATGCTCAAGCAGCAAAAATCTACTTCTAGTGACCAAACCCATGAACTCAGTGGTAGAAGCACTATTCTCCTGCATCATATCCAGATTATAAAACTACCCCCCCCCCCCTTTATAACCACACTACCTTCTTGCATTCACTTCAAGACTCCACTAAAATCTCACTTAAAAAGTCTATGGTTATGCCCATGTACCAGTCCCGACTAGTAATCCTCCTTTTTACATCCCCTTCCTCTCTCCTCCCCTAGCCACCCTGCCTCACACCATCTGATCATTGCATTCCTTCCTCTGCAGGCTGTGGCCCACCCTTTACCCTCCCCTTCCCTCCTCACTCACTCTCTCAGATCTGTTATAACATGCTTACTACCTCACTTCATCTCAACTCCAAATACATATCCAACTGACTTACACCTACCTTCCTCTCACTACCACATGTACTACTCACTCAGTCTCCTCTCTTACTCCTCTGTCTTCCCCTTCCATCCCATTAGCCCTTCTAGTTTGTTCCACCTTTCTGTGGAGCATCTGTTTTATATCTGTTTGAGTTTAGTGCATTATTTGTATATAAGATTTAGTTCCGCTGTGGCGACCCCTAACCGGGAAAAGCCGAAAGACACAAACATTTGTATATAAGATTTAGGTATATGAGTTTAGAACAGTATCCATTTGAGTTTAGTACTATCTGTATATACATCCTACCTTTATTCCTAGCCTCTAGCTAGATATTGGTATATATGTTCATTACTATGTTTTATATTGTATGTATCACTAATGTTTGCTGCAGTATGTATTATTTGCTATTGTATGTATATTCAATTGATCTTCATGTACTCTGCTGCTCATTTATTGTTCTGTGGAGCTTTTCTCCCCAGGCATCCTCTTAAAAGGACCTGTGTCCAGTTGGAATTTCCTGGGGAAATAAATAAATATATAATAAAAATGATAAGTCTTTCCATGACTGTATCTGGCAGCTGGTGGTCAATGATGTGAATGGAATGGGAGGCCATGACTGAGACTACAGCAGCATCAGACATCGGGTATGTGACATGATTTCCAGGGCAAACAAACAGTGCTGTAGCAAAGGAACAGAAAGCTACAGGTAGTGGTCCTGTTAGTAAAATACCACTCAGTAAGATGGAGGAGTTCCTGTCAACTGTAAGGGATCTGGGTGGCTAATCGGGTTTACCCAGTGTCATTCTGGACATGGGTGCAGAGGTAGAAAACAACCAAAGGGCATCTATTGCTAATTATCCAGGTATGCCATTCATATATTCATATTCCTAATTTGCGTCTTGTATATTAATGCTATATTTTCTATTTCTTAGGGATATTTTACTATACTTTCCAATGTATCTAGATGGATGATTAAAAAATTAGAGTTAACATCAAAGGTGTTGTTTTGATATGGGCCTGCTTCAGCTTGATTTACAGGCTATATACCTTCTGCTGTGAAAAAACATTTTGTATACCTTTTAATATATTATTATTTATTTTGCATATATCACTCATGATTTGCTGTTGACATTCCGGTACTGCTGAACCATGTTTTATCTTAGTGAAGTCCGACATTTGCATATATGGGTAATTATTTTTATCTCTTCTTTACAGGTTCATCACTTACCTTGGGTAATGTTGCTGATATAAACTGTCTCTTCTGCCAGGATCATTTCCAGCTCCTGGATGTTCATCTTACTCCTCATCTGTCTTTCTCTCAGCTCTGTTGGCTCTGCCTGGGTGCTTGGAACTGTGGTCCTTGATCTTGTTGTCCCTGTTGCATCTGTTACCTAACAATGATATTGTGTAACATGGCACAGACTGTCAGTATTTTAGCCAGAATGGCTAGGTCATAGTGCAGGGCATATCCAGATGTATCCAGACATCAGAAATGTAATATAAGAAAGACAAATACTTGCTCTATAATATTTCTAGTCTGATTGTGTGGGTTTTTCATAGGTGTAATGAGGCAAGGCTTCATTACATAAACTCCAACCCAACTAGTTGCCCTGGTCACCCCCAAAAAAACTTAGAGAAAGGTCCTAGATGTGCCATATATGGGAGCCGTGAAAACTGACACCCCTGGATTCATTAAACTCCATCCAGGAATAGTGCTGTTCCTGGATGGAATGGATCATGCCCATGTAGAACAGCAGCGCGCCTTGCATATTCATGAAGGCGCGCTGCTGTTTAACCTACACAGACCATGTACAAGCGCAGGGGGCGTAGCTGAGCAGTGCATGGACATTAAACACACCCTCTGCAATCAGAAAGTGCAGTACAGCACTTTCTAAGCCATACTGGCATAATATTAGAGCTTTGATCTAATATTATGCCAGTATTTCAGTGTCAGTGGACACTGAAATGTAAAATTGATCATTTCAGTGTCCCTGGACACTGAAATTAAAACGGTAAGAGCAAAGCAATACAGAGGGTATGTCACAGCTTCTGTGACACACACCCTGTATTTCTAAAGCACCGTACAGCACTTCTGCATCCTGCAAAAGCAGGAAATGTGTGCAAATGCACACATAATAGGGGATAAATCCCCCAAAAGTTAAAAAGTACAAGCACAGCTCCACAAAACCGCAAAGTTGATATAGAGCATGTCATTCATCAGCATGAAACATACATAGAAGCCTGAAAGCCCAATCAATGCAGGTATTTAACGAATACAGTCTCAAGTAGTAGAACACCACAATACACACCCATATAACCTAAAAATATAATAATAATATATACTTATTTTTAATACCCTAAGGAATGTTTAAGTGTTGCTAAGTGGGTGTGTACATTATGGCCATCCCCTTAGCATAGCTTAAACATCCCATAGGAGCTAAATGAAAACAGACAGAGGAAATTTCAAAATGGAGACAGTGTAGTAGTTAGAGTGGTAGCATTACATGCAGGCATTTATGGTTTAAGTCCAAGACAAGCAACTTATTTTCTCATGTGAAAGTAGTGATAAAATTATTTTAGTAAACTTAAATTATGTAGCAACTATTTTTTGTCACCCAGGGTAGTGTAACAGTTCCAAAAGTGAGATGTCAATGTAGAAAACATGTGAAACCTCCATATAAACACACATGCCCTGTACAGTATAGTCACACAAGCATATAATGTAAGGAAAGCAGATAGGGGGGATGTCATGGAAGGTAAATGTAAAATTATAATGTGTATGCAAATAATATTTTATATTATACAATGTCTGGCCATTAACATACAAAAACGAGTACTCTAATTGGCCAGCCCAACCAGAGTGTCCATTGTAAATCCGAGAGTATACTAATGGAAGAAGGTCCGGTTGCCCAGACTTTTTTTGTTTGTATATATCCTGTTCTTTGTTAATTTTTTTTTTTTTTGTGCAGAGATAGCAATGGAGAAATTAAGATCTGTAGCATATCTCGCTATGTTTTATGAGTTGAAGAACTCATATAACATAGCAAGATATCATAAAAAATGCAACGGAGATCTTACTTTCAACAGAGAAAGGAAGATCTATGTTGCTTTTTTAATATATCTCACTATGTTATATGAGTTCTTCATCTCGTATAACATACCAAGATATGTTAAAAAAAGCAATGGAGATCTTCCTATCTTCGTTGCTACCTCTGCACAGCACTGATGTACTGTGTAAGCATGGGAACACATGCGCAGTACATCAGAAATGCACCAGGATACTGGAAAACTGCAGAAGGGCAGAATAGAGGCAGTATACAATGACATTTTATTTAAGAAAGGTAAGTATTGTTTTTCTTAAATAATGTCATTGTATAATAGCAATAACCCATGGCTGGGTGAGGGCAATGCTGGATTTACCCACAGTTGCCTTTATTTGGTCACTCGGCTTCACCCTCGTGACCAAATCACACCAACCATGGGTAAATCCAGCATTACCCACACCCAGCTGTGGGTTATTACTTCAATAAAACATTATAAGTATAATATGCTTAAATGTGCCTTAATCAGTCTGCATCCAACAGACCTTGTTCTGCCCAGCAACAAAATAGTCATCCCTGTCAAATCTCGAACCCGGGATGCTGTCCTCTACAATCGCAGCAAAATGCCACTGCACCATGTGAGCTGTGAGTATTCGGAGTGCTTTAGCAAACATATCTTGCATTCAGGTCATTTAACATTAATAAAAAAACTCAGCAGTCTCAAGTGTTGAGCCCATGACCCTAATCACTACAGTCAGAGGAATGTACCACTACAACATCAGAGCTGTAGGAATTAATGTTGCTTTTTCAAACATATCATGCAATAGAGGCATACAGCATTAGGGAGAAAGCTTTGTGGAACCTTTTGTGTGTTGTATATAAACACACACACACACACACACACACACATATATATATATATATATATACATATATTCATGTATGTAAATAACATGCAGAGCAGTTATACCTCAGAACCTCACTATCAACATGTTAGTGCAAAGAACCTGTACAAAGGCTGTAAAATGGGGGGATGGGCCACATATAAGGACATATTTCAAAAATTGCTGTTACAAATGAAGACTTGCTACATCAACAGTGTGTGTTTCAGCAGACAATTACTGAAGGATATGAGGATGGAAACTGAAATGTCATGTCATTTATTTACTGACATAAATCCTTGGATCATCACCGTGACTTACCAGACAAATAAAAATGCATTGTGGATCTGAACAAAAGTACCGTCCAAACATCTGGACATTCTGTGAAAAATCTGGCAGTGGAGAGGTATGCTCAGAACCCCTTAGTGCAATGAATCTGGGCCAAGCCTGACAAAGTGGGGGAAAAAGGCCTGAAAATAGGGACATGTCCAAAATACATCAGTAGATAAGCTGAGAAAGTTCATGTAGTAACAGTGTATGCCCTAACATATATCGACTGAAATATCACAATGCCAGAACTCAATTGCTTCTCATTAGTTACTGACCTCAATGCCCACATCATCCCACTCATGTGTCATGCATACATAACAGTCATGGGCACCAGACCAAAGATATCAGCCAGACAACTAGACATCCTATGAATGTGGACATAACACAACATAAGGGAAACTACACTGAGCTACTGAGAAATGTCCAAACTACAATCAGACTGCCATAAGACTACCCAGGTCCAGCTCTGCGGCTGAACATATGCATTAGTAAATATAACAGGCACTACAGAGATGTAACACTAGTGGAAAACAGACACTAGTGTGCAAGTGCATACTCCCAAACAAGTGCACCACAGTCACAGTGACATACCAGTAAGCAAACAGAACACGACTGTATAATACTGTGTGAGCAACCACATACCGTTTGCCACTCACACATTACCCCTACATATACTGCCCAATTCACAGTGTGCTGAAAATCCTGAGGTGTTACAGAACATGTCACAGTCAGCCCCTACAAGCACACAGACCTGATAGACCACCAGCAGCTGTAGCAGCATGCAGAGTCAGATAGGTAAAGGATGTATGGCACTCACATCTGCTACTCTCCCTACCAAGCCAAACAAACATATGCACACAACACTGCTACACGATCTTGACAGTCTGTTCCCAATGGCCAGACATACATGACTCATATGTGCAGATTTCCACAGAATTACCAGGGTGTGGACCCATAACCCTGGCCAGCACGGCATACTATGGCCAGGAGTCTGCCAGGTCATTGGCATGATAACTGAAGTGCAGTTGGTAATTAATGATATACCATAACTCTGCACCTCATAATGCAGGGCATCTGGACAATGCATGACATACTTGTGGGACAGGGGGCTGGAAAGAGGGACATATTACACATAATGGTGTTACAAACTGAAACAGTAGCTGGTGTTACATGTGTTGTTGTAACATAACATCCCTGAAGGATATGATGAATAGAACACCAATGGATGTTAACACTCACTGACTACAATCCTCACATTATCCTACCAACCCCTCAAAAACAGATGTTGTTCGAGGAACAAACCAAGCATAATAGGCAAACCTACGGCCAGTCTGTGGACAACATGCCAGTTGAGAAGTATGTCAGAGGCATATCACTGTCAGATGCCAAGTCACCCAGTAAATGCATGTCCAGACAAACCCTGTCAATGTAGCAACCCTCCATGTGTATAACAGCACTAATGAAATACAATCTGTACCAAAATCTGGAGCTTTGTCCCCCATGTTGTTGGGCTGCCTCCACATGTCCTATCCTGTGAGCTATTTCCACCTACTGTTTGTGAATATGTAGCTTCCACAACTCTGTAATGTCCCCCGCACAGGTAAGGGAAATGGGCAAGGCCCACATGAAGGGCATCCCATATGTTGGAAGTAGCATCTGTGTCCAGACCCATAGCACAATACTATGTGGGCACCTACACAACTTTATGGCCTCAACAATACCCGACAGGACAACATCACCCCCTCAAGGTAGGCTGAATGCCTGTGGTGGACAGCAGCAATACACAAACCACATACTTGGTCCCTATATTGGCTGTACAGGGCAAATCAGGAGCACCAACTTGGCATCAAGTTATCCTTTGTCTGATCAAGCATATAAGGTCACAGGTGGAGTACTGTAAGGTTAACTATGTATACAAATTGGACACATCCAACAAGGCCAATCACAAGGCCATCTTCACATATGTTTGCAATCTCTGAGGCAGCAAACCAACCCATCCTGTAATTGTAGCCAATCAGATCACATACACATACAACTTAGCTATAGCCAACTTGCTGCAGATAGCTTTAAGGCAAACATCACTGCCTGGCTCAGCATCACTATAGGTGGATATGCACAGCACCCACACCCCTCCCCTCATCACCAGTGAGCAGGTACATATTGCCTACTGAAAGGCAACAAACGTAAGTATCCATGGGACCTGATAACATCCCTGTCTGCATCCTACATGAACTCAGGCATGTTCTCCCAGCTCCATTACACACTGTAGTCATACCAAGCCTTGGCACCATCCACACCCCATCTGCATGGAAGATGGCCAGTGTCATCCCTCTACACAGACATGAATGAGGAGTACAGGATTGCAAAATTAACTAGCCCTCAATGAGGGAATATGACACTTCAGGACCAGCTGTGCAATGCAAGCAGATACAGTGCTGACACATTACAGGGGTATGGTGTGGTTGTGAGTGGTGGCTACTGGCATTCAATGTAGCTGTGCAGGTTCTGTACATACTGTTGCCAAATGTATGAGGTCCTGTGATGTGTCTCCCTTTTTATGTTTCAGGTGCAATGTTGCATCAGCAAAGGTCAACTTTCTCAATAGCTGAGACAAATATAATCATAGAAGCCATACTACAGAACCATGCCATAATGTTTGACTGTAGCCAGCAACATCTGCAGGAGAGGACTGGCCTGTGGGATGACCTTGTCCACAGGGTAAATAATGTCACTCTGCAAGCATGTACATATGAGCAGGTCCGACATCGTGAAAGTGACCTCATATGCTATGCCCGTCAAAGGGCTGCTGCAGTGGCCAGGGACTGCACAGCCACAGGTGTGGGCTTGGCCATGCAGCCCCACTGACACTCACTGGGGAGATCCTCGGGTAACTTGGGGCACCCATCCCAGTACAACATCATAGTACAGACCCCCCACATACTGGCGGTGGGTGGTACTCAAACAATGAACGAGGAGTGTGCAGGTAAGACCCCAGTGTAGATCACTAGACTAGTGTAGCAGACATACTTGTAATTGTAGAGTATGTATGTGCATGTGTCAGGTCAGATTGCAGTAGTGGATGGGGTTTTCTAATGCACAGACGTGCACATCTATAATGAAGGACAGCAAATTGTGTAGTATTGGGGATTGTACTGTAAATGTGCAGACATGCTGCATCCATCCTGTACCAATGCCACATGTGGATCTGCTGGTCTGCATGTGGGACGGCTGCCTGCAGCTGGTGAGTATGTAATTGTTCTGTTGTGGTTTGCCAATACCCCAGGCATGTGAAGGCCATGCAATGCACCATGTACATAACTGTCACTCATACCCATATTGCTTTATGTGCATGTTCACTTGTGTTTGAGTTAACTGCATTGCATCAGTGGTCACCACAGGGTCCTATCCAATTAGAATATAAAAGTCCCTGTAGCATACCTCACAATCTGTCAGTGCAAGACTTCTGGACAGAGACCAACAAAATGGGGGGACAAATGGCCCAAGGTAGGGACATGTGTGAAACATTACTGTCATATAGTGGATATAAACAGTGTACACACCCCTGTTAAGGGGCCAGGTGTTTGCGATATATATACAAATTGAGACCACAATATGTCAGTCCACACATTTTGCAAACTGTAATGTGACCTATGACATGAACAATTCAGCTGTAAAACCAATCAAGCTGTTGGGCACCAAATATGGAGAACACAAACCTGACAATAAGCTGGATGCATATGTGTGCAAACCCTTGAAATAATATGTTATTGTAGCAGCTTGTGATATACTGACAGCATACAGTCTGCTTGGGTACACACCTGCCATCAGGTAAAGGCACTCTGAGTAACATCAAATAACATTCTGCTGTCCAAGTGGCATAATCATGAACTTGGTGCAGCTGCCTACAACAGCAACAGCCATGGCTTGCAGACAGCTTACAAATCAGCAAAGTGATCTCATATTTGAAAAGTATCAGTCAAGAGTTGGGTACAGCAACATTACCACAGCATTGCATACAACATAGAACACAGTGGAGACAGTTGTCAAAAAGTGGATTGAATATGGGACAACAGTGCTGTTGAAAGGAATCTGACGTTCCTTCAAAAAGTTACAGGAATCTCTTGCTACTACTGGTGTTGTGTACTACCTGTGGAAACACTCTCCTGTATTCTGCATGCATCTGGCCTATGGGGTAGTGTCAGAAGATGAAAGCATTTACCCACACCAAAAAACATCCAGGGGTGGATACAAATTGCAATACAGCATATCACATATCCCAAAGGCATGTGTGAAAATGTGTTATAGTGTAATGAGACTATGGATTGATCTCACAGCCACAATACCAAAAGGTATGTGTAGTCCACAAGCAACACCTCTCATAACCTGAAGACCAACATCCCCATGGTGAATCACACTGGTGGCAGTGACCTACTATGGGGATGCCATTCCAAAGCCAGAACAGGGCCTGTAGTCATGGTGGTCAGAATTCTGAACATTTCCAAATAACACCCACATCTGCCCAAAATCCATCAGGCGTCTGCAAGAAGGCTGAAGATGGGGAGCTGTGCCAGCCTTTAACATGACAAAGACACAAAGCATACATACAAAGCTACCTAAGAATGGCTCCACCAGAACAACTCATGGTTATGGATTGGCCCAGCCAGAGCCTAGATCTACGCCAGATAGAAAAACACCAGTGTGACCTGATGAGGGCTGTGCACATGAGCTGCCCTTGCAATCTGACAGAGTTGGTTGACCTGTGCTTGGAAGAGTGGCCAAATAATGTCAAGTCAAGATGTGCTATGCTGATAGACATCTTCACAAGAAGAGTGAATGCTGTAAGTCACTTACAAGGTGCTTCAACCAAGTATCATTTTAAGGGTGTGCACACTTATGCAATCACCATATTGTACATATAACTGTCATTATATTTTACACATAACACGTGTTTGTTTATCAATTCAATTGCTCAGGTCATATGTCACATGAATGGTGGGTGACATATTTGAATGCATTATTGCGGTCTCATCTTGTATATTACAAGAACATGGCATGTTAACAGGGTTGTGTACACTTATCATATCCACTGTAAGCTTAGATGGTCGGTGGTGTAACAGGAATTGTGTGACCATACATTCCCTGCTGGTTTGGAGATCTGACACTCAAATGTATGTCAATAATCAGTGATATCACTCCTCAGATCATCCCACTTATGTATCAGAGAAACACAGGGGTTATGAAATATAGAGCAAACATATGAGCCAGACTTCTACACATCCTGCGAGGGTCTGTACAGTTGTGAGGTATGTTATGTAGTACTTGCCACTGTGCTATACAGGTGAACAACAATAATGGGTATATGGGTGCAGTCTGTGCTGGGAAATGACCATCACATACTAATACTAATCACGTATTCCAGAGCTCTATATTGTTAGATACATGTAGTAAAACTTGCTGCAATGAATGATGTTGAGGGTCGTGTGTCATGCATATCACCATTTGGGTAATGTGTGGTCTGTGTAACAGATTTGTGCCACCTCACCTATAAGTGTGTGTGTGTGTGTGTGTGTGTGTGTGTGTGTGTGTGTGTGTGTGTGTGTGTGTGTGTGTGTGTGTATATATACTAGCCAATGTCAAAGTGCAGGTATTAATGTACATATGTTGTCTTCCCCTCACAGGTGGCGATGGGGTTTGTGGTCCCTTCTTTTGGAAACTGATGTCATTATCCCTGCAGACTCTGACAATGATGATAGGAATAGTGAGGTACAGGTGGGGTCGTCAGGGACTGAATCTGTGCCATTGGTTGGCATCCCACTCTTGTACACACCATCCACACACACAGTGACAATGCCCACACATACCCCATCACCAGAGGCCACAGATGATGGACAGTTGGCAGGTGGTGGCATTAAAGAGGCTAATGTGGTGACTATGGCAGGTATGAGTATAGACACTGGCCATAGCCAGAGTGCAGGTGATGTCCCACACAGGGGGATGGACAGGGGTGCTTGCAGGAGGAACACTGCTCATCAGGCCACTGTTGCAAGTGCCACAGAAGGAGTCACTAGATGCATGTTCTGAGCTGTCATGGATGCACCGACACATAGTGAATGACACAACACAGAAATACTCAAGGTGGTGGATGCAACTCTCCTTGATTTACATGGTGACATGCATGACCTTGTTGAGGCCACATGTCAAAATACTGAGGTCATGAATAGACAGTGGTGTGAGACCTTGGCAATCCTAGACTGTGGTATGTCTGTGCTAGAGCATGTGGTAAGAGATGGGCATTGGCCACATGGACAGAGGTCATCACCAACAACAGCCAGGAGTCTATGGGGCCAAGCACCTTCACAATCCCTTAGAGGCAGTGACACCAGCACTACCGAAGGGGGGTTGCTGACCACATTACACCAGAGCAGGCCATGACCATGTGGTCCTGTCCAGTACTGTCAGGGGCACAGATCCAGCAGACAGCAGTCACCATCAGGAAGGAGTACTGCATCTAGCCTCACATAGCACATAGCCCTCCAGAGCACACACCAGCACTGCCTTCACATAAAAACACAAAATACACCCACCTTCATAAAAGCTCTCATTAAAAATCTACCCATCTATCTAACAGCAGAGGCCTCCAAGGCAGAAACACACTCGACACCACAACACAACACAAATCACGAGACACATAACTCTCCTAAACATTGTGCCACTCAACCAAAGCACCTATGGCAAAACAGCATGCCCAACCCTAGTCATAGGTGACTCGATAGTGGGGAACACTGATGTCCCATTCACTAGGTTTAATAAAGAGAAAGTAACAGTCAACTGCCTGTCAGGTGCCACGATCCGCCACATAATGCACACACTCAGGTCCCTCAACAACAGGTACAAATATGACTGTGTCATTGTACATGTGGGTGTGAATGACACGAGATATATCTCCATGGACTACATGAAAAGAGACATAGAGTAGATCTCTGATTATGTAGCCCAGGCTGGTATGACTCTAGCCTTGAGCAGTATCCTACCATCACCCAGAATGATACCACAGTACAAGCAGAAAATGATTGATTTCAACAATTGGCTAAGTTTCTGGTGTCATTCCAAGGGGATCCAGTGTCTGTCTGCCTGGGATGAGATGATTGCCAGACTTTGATGCTTTCCCAGAGATGGCCGGCATCTGTCACCCCTGGGCTTCCGGATACTGGCCAAGGCTCTTGCCACCCCTATAGTACCTATTTAAGGCTGTGTTCCAAAAAACAAATTACCATCATAACAGCTACAAACAAATGTAATCTGAGGGTCATGCTGCTCAATGCTAGAAGTGTAAATCTCAAAATGCACTAGCTTGAAGCACCCCTTAAAATTTGTGCAGTAACAGAGACCTGGTTCAAAGCAGCAGAAAGCACCCCTGCACTACCAGGCTTTAACTCGTTCCACACCTTTCAGCCCAAGAATTTGGACCGAAGCTCCAAAGGCAGTAATATTTCATATTCATAAAGGATGCACACACCTCCAGACTGGTAGCCCAACATAACGTATCAGAGATACTTCAGGTTTAGCTAACACTGAGTAAGACAGTGATTCAGGTCATAGCCTGCTATAGGTCCCCAAACATCTCCCAAGACTCACACTCCATGTTCCTAAGCATCCTGGACAATATTAGTGTCCAACCTAACACTGTCATACTGGGCGACTTCAACTGCCCCTCCATTAACTGTGAAAACTACTCATGTAGCAATAAACTTGCCAATGTTTCCTGGGATTCATTAATTCCAATGCCTTGGACCAGCTCATTTGTACCCTAACTAGAGGTAGCAACATACTTGACCTGGTCATTACTAACATGGGTGACCATTGCTTTACACCAATAGACAATTCCTCCCTGTTTAGATCCAACCACAAACTACTCACCTTGGAAATCCACATCCCTCCCACCCCCTGCAAAGGTAACCACCATGAAAAAGTTCTCCAAAGCTAACCTTGGGTTCCTAAAAACAGAGATGGCTAACTTCATGGCACCCATGCAAATGGATAATAGTTGCATGACCAGCGAATCATACACCAATGCACTGTATGAACACTTACACAAATGCATGGATCTCGCATACCCATTAGAACCAAGACACTCTCCTCCAATAAAGGAAGCCAATCTGGTGGTCCCCTGCCATAAACAAACTCTACAACAGAAAAAAAAACTGATGTGGAATACGGTGAAGTCCTAAGACTGGAAAAACTCCATTATCAGCCTCAACAAAAGGTTGAGATCCCTCATCAAATCCTCTAAAGCTAGCTATGAAAACAGAATTGCAGCAGATAATAAAGACAACCACAAGATCTTCTACAGTTTTGTAAAGAATCTCCATGGCAATAATCAGATTTGCTCTGAGCTACGGCACAATGGTATCTCCTATACTGAGCCAACAGATATTGCCAGTATACAGGCCGACAGATTCTGTGCCAACTTTACCCCTCTCACCCTCCCAAGGACCAGTCACAATACCAGTAGATTGTAGATTGCCAGGCACCCAGTATTACTGTTGCACAGGTTAAAACAGCACTGTCCAAGGCCAAGAATACAGCACCTATGGGACCTGACAATATCCCTGGCTGTGTTCTACATGAACTACAGAGTGAACTGGTACCCCACCTGTGTGCCCTGTTCAATCACAGCCTCACCTCAGGCTTTGTCCCTACCAAATGGTGCAGTGCCACAGTCATTCCTCTCCACAAAGGAGGAGCAACTACAGACCCTGGGAACTATTGCCCCATTAGCCTGATAAGTCTGATATGAAAAGCTATGTAATGCATCATCATGGACCTAATAGACAAGGATATAGGGAATCTCCAAACTCTGGATCCCACACAGTTTGGTTTTGTGAAGGGTAGACCATGCCTGTTCAACCTGGTCGACTTCTTTGAATCAATCACCAGAGCTGTGGATGAAGGCAAGGTGGTTCATACAGCCTACTGTGATCTGGCCAAGGCCTTTGATACCATTCCCCATGCAGGAATCATAGAAAAACTCACTAAGCTAGGCATCAACTCCTATATCACTAGGTAGGTTGCAAACTGGCTCACAGATAGAACTCACAGTGCGAAAGTAGCTGAATCTAAGTCAGACTGATGACCAGTCATAAGTGGAGTCCCACAGGGTACAGTTTTGGGTCCTCTCCTGTTTGGTATCTACTTCTCTGAAGTCCAGGCCAACACAAAGGGACTCTGGTTGACAAAGCTTACAGATGATTGCAAGTTGGGAGCTATTATTTACTCCCCAAGTGATGTTGACATCCTGCAGAAAGGCCTCACTGAGACCAACGACTGGTGTCAGAACCATGGTCTTAAGCTCAATGCCAAAAATGTGTTGACATCCTCTTTGGGAAAAACTCAGTTCTCATAAATTACCATATTGATGGTAGTACACTGAACACAGAAGGCATTATAAGAGATCTGGGAACACAGGTTGACAGCAACCTCTCTTTTGACCACCATATTGCCACTGTGGTCAGAAAGTCCTTTTATGTAGTACATCTTATTACTAATGGTTTTGCATCCAGGAAGAAAGGGGTCATTGTCTCCCTCTACTCTTCCCTCATTAGGCCAATCATTGAGTACAATGCCCCATTTGGCATGTACCTCACTAGACACCTGCAACAACTGGAAAGGCTGCAAAAGTACCTCACAAATATGATCCTAGGCCTTAAACAGTTGTCCTATATGGACAGACTCAAAAAACTCCAACTATACTCTTTCATATTGCCTACTTAGAGGTGATCTCTGCTTGACTTAAAAAGCCATGCCTGACCCAGCTCTGTTAGAAATGCCACATCTAAAGAGATCCCAATCCCTCCACACCACATGCTTCAGAGACCTCAGTCTCATTACCACAATCAACAGAACATGCTGGAGGGACAGGTTCATAACCTAGAGACTGCCCATGCTATGAATAGACTTCCCACAGATGTCAAACAAAGCACCCCAATGGCCCTCTTTAAGAGACATCTTAATGAATGGATGGGAAATAAAAAATTCACCCCAAGGATCACTCCAGTGACTGTACTCAAAAGAGGCACTGAGAATTACTGTCAGGTGGTGTGATGCCAGGGTAATCCTATGGGCTAGGCTTGTAAAGGCTCCAGGGTCATTAGCCTAGTACACACCTATGAACCTAAACATCTGGATATTCCATAGACATTTGTACAGAGAACTGGTATGACCTGCACAATGGTTTAACATACTGCATGTGAGGCAGATGCCATTAACACACTATATAAAGTAATGCCATTGGGAGGTGGTAAACAGGCATGGATGGTACACAAATCAAAATGGTATCAGCCAAGCAGGATATGATTTTTACTCAAAGACACACACACATACACACACACACACACACACACACACACACACACACACACACACACACACACACACACACACACACAGATGTCAGTAGTGAAATTAGAACCCCTACCTATCTAGCTATTTATACTATAGTGTTACACAGTCAGATGTGCCACAGAGCTTACATGATTTCTCCTACTCCCATGGTACTTCTAAGGTGAATGACATCAGCAGGCCTAGTAAAGTAGGGTGATGGGATGTTTACAGGGTGGTATGCAAATCAAAATGGTATAACCCACACAGTACATGATTCACACACCCAAACAGTTGGCAATAGTGAGATTAGAACCCCTACCTATCTAGCTATTTCTACTATAGTGTTACGCAGTTATCAGACTTGCCATGGAGCTTACCTGATTTTTCTTAGTCCCAAGGTACTTCTAAGGTGAATGACATCAGCAGGCCTAGTAAAGTAGGGTGATAGGATGTTTACAGGGTGGTACACAAATCAAAATGGTATAACCCACACAGTATATGATTCTCTCACACACACACACACACACACACACACACACACACACACACACACACACTTACCTACAGGTATTGAGTTTAGAACCCCTGCCTATCTAGTTATTTATACTATAGTGTTACACAATTATCGCACATGCCACAGAGCTTACTGGGCTGACAACTGGCCAAAGGTGCTGATAACTGCACAGCTGAGGTAAACTGTTACAGGTGCCAGAAAGTCTGCCTTCAGTTTTTCCCTTAGATCTTGCTAGTTCTTTCTTTCCTGCACTTCAAATAGCCTAATACCTTTGCACTTCAACAGGTTTATTTATCAGATATTTTAGCACACCTAGGAACCATCAGCAGTAGTTGATCCTCACAGAATTAGCTCCAGTACTTTATAATTATAATCACCCCTTCTGGTATGATTAAAGTGCAGTTCTCTGTGCTTTTGCCCATTAACCTGGTGCACTTGGGAATTCTGAGGCACTGTTGCAACTGCCTCATGTACAGAGACAACCCTCTCCTCTAAACTCCCAACACTCAGACTTGTGAGAGATACCCAGATATCACCAAATTGGAAGATATGCATCTCCAGCAAAGACTAGACTAGCTGGTCAAGATGAGAAGGATCAACACCTGCAACACACCACATGGAACACATACCCCTCCAGAACACATACTATCACAGCTCTGACATACAAACAATAACCACACACCCACCGTCACAGTGGCACTCAACAGACATTTACCCAAACAGTGGAGACCACCAAGACAGACACCCCCTCGACCACCACAACATAGCACAAACTACAGGGCACATATCTCACCTACACAGTGTGTCCCTCAACCTAAGCCTCAAAGGCTAACCACCTTGCCTGATACAGTAATCATAGGTGACTCAATTGTGAGGCACATGGATGTCCTACTCACTAGTTTGTACATGGAGGAGGTAACAGTTAGCTTTCTATCAGGTGCCAGAATCCAACACATAACACACCCAGTCAGGTCACACCACAGCAACTACAAGTATCACTCTGTCATTGTCCATGTGTGTGTGGATGACCTGAGATTCATATCCATGGACTATATGAGAAGAGACATGGTGGAGCTCTCAGATTATGTGGGCCAGGAAGGTATGGCTATAGCGTTGAGCAGTATACTACTGTCACCCTGAATGATACTGCAGTACAAACAAGAAATGATTGACTTTAACAATTGGCTTATATGTCTGGTGTCACTCTCGTGGGATCCAGTATCTGTCTGCATGGGATGGTAAGACTGACAGACTGTGATGGCTTGCCACAGATGGCCTGCATCTGTGATGCCTGGATTTCCAGGTACTGGCTAAGTGTCTTGTCACCCCTATAGAGGCTTTTTGGCAGTATTCTAAATTAAATTACCACTGTAACAGTTACAGATATATGCAATCTGAGGGTCATGCTGCTCAACTCTAGACATGTACATCTCAAGATACAGCCACTCACAGCACTCCTCAAAATGGTGAACATTGACATTTGTGCTGTAATGGAGACCTGTTTTACAGCAGCAGACAGCACCCCTACACAACCAGCCTACAACTTATTCCACATCTGTCAGCTCCAAAACATGGGCCATGGCTCCAAAGATGGTGGTGTCTCCATATTGATAATGGATATGCACACATCAAGAGTAGTATCCCAGTATAATACATCTGAGGTACGTCAGGTACAACTGACATTGGGTAATAGTGCAATCCAGATCATAGCCTGCTATAGGTCCACATCCATGTCCCCAGACTCTAAATCCACATTCCTCAACACCCTGGAATCTATCAACATCCAACCCAATACTCACATACTAGGAGAGTTCAACTACCCCTCCATCAAGTGGGATAAATACTCATGCACCAATACACTGGCCCAATGCTTCCCGGAATACATCAGTTCCAATGGCCTGGATCAGCTCATTCTGACACCCAGTAGAGGAAGCAGCATCCTTTACCTGTGTTGATTACTAACATGTGAGACCATTGCTTAACAACGGTAGTCAATCACTACCTGGTCAGATCCAACACAGAGCAATCACCATGGAAATCCACATCTCACTCACATCTCCTGCAAAGGTAATCACCTTGGACAGCTTCTCCAAAGCTGACTTTGGACTCATAAGAACAGAGGTGGCAAACTACACAGCACCCATGCCATTGCAAAATACATGCATGACTGCCGAATCATACACAAATGCACTGTACAAAGATGTACATCAATGCATGGAACTAGCCATACCCAACAGAACCATGACACTCACCTCCAAACACTGGAGGCCAAACTGGTGGTCTCCTGACATTAATAACATGTACAACAGAAGGAAGAAACTGTTGCAGAAAAAGGTGGCATCCCAAGAGTGGTAAAACACCATTATTAGGCTCACCAACAACATGAGATCCCTCACGGAATCATTTAAAGCTGCCTATGACAGCAGAATTGCAGCAGACACTGACAACAATCACAAATCCTTTGATAGTAATATCAAGAACCTCTACACCAATACCCATATGTATTGTGAGGTATTGCACAATGCTACCTCCTATACTGTGCCAACAAATATTGCCAACATTCTTGCCAACACATTCAGTGCCAGCTTTACCACTCTCTCCCCACTGGGGGGCAGTCAGAATGGCAGAGGAATGCCAGGCACCCAGGAGTACTCCACCTGGGTTAGACCTGCATTGTCCAAAGGCAAGAATACAGCTTCCATGGGACCCCAAATAATCACAGGCTGTGTTCTACATGAACTACAGAGAAACTTGGCACCACATATATGTGCTCTGTACAGTCACAGCCTCAACTCAGGATTTGTTCTTCCCAAATGGCACATTGCTACAGTCATCCCTCTCCATAAAGGTGTGGCAACTACAGACCATGGGAATTATCAGTTAATTAGCCTTATATGTCTGATATGTACAGCTATGGAGCACATCATCAGGGACCTGATCGACAAACATATAGGTAATGTACTAACACTGGACCCCACACAGTTTGGCTTTGTGAAAGGGAGATCATGACTGCTCAACCTGTTTGGCTTCTTAGAGTCAGTCACCAGGGCTGTGTATGACAGTAAGGCACTGCATACAGCCTACATCAATCTGGCCAGGGCTCTTGATACCATTCTTCAGTCAAGAATTAGGGATGAACACACCAAAGTAGACATCAACCCCTATATCACTAGGGGTGTTTCAAATTGGCTCACAGATAGAACACACAATGTGAAAGTAGCGTGCTCCAAGTCAGACTGTCAGCCAGTCAGGAGTGGAGTCCCACAGGGATCAGTCATGGGTACTCCCCTGTTCAGCTTCTACTTCTCATGAGTCCAGGGCAACACAAAAAAAACTCTGGCTGACCAAGTTCACCTACAACTGCAAGTTGCTAGCCATCAACTCCACAAGTGATGCAAACATCCAACAGAAAGGCCTCACTGAGACCACTGACTGGTGTGGAAATCATGGCCTGAAGCTTAACACCACAAAATGCATCATCAGCCCCTTTAGTAAAATCTCAGTTCCCACTAAGTACCACATTGATGGGAGCCCACTGAACACTGTAAGTATTATTAGAGATCTGGGGATACAGGTTGACAGCAACCTCTCCTTTAACAACCACATTGCCACTGTGGTCAGGAAATCCTTCTATGTGGCACATGTCATTACCAAGGGTTTTGCATCCAGGAAGAAAGAGCTCATCATCTCTGTGTACACTTCCCTCATTAGACCAATCATCAAGTATAATGGCCATTTGGCATTTACCTCAGTAGACACCTACAACAGCTGGAGAGGCCACTGAAGTACCTCACAATGAGGATCCTAGGCATTCAACACATGGCCTACACAGACAGACTCAAACGACTGCAGCTATTCTCTGTCTCATATCACCTCCTTAGATGCAATCTCTGCTTGACTTGCACACACTGCAGGGACCTTTACCTCATTACCACAATCAACACAACATGCTGGGGGGACAGGTTCCAAACCCAAGACTGCAAATGCCCTGGAATAGAATTCCCATACATGTCAAGCAAAGCACCTAGATGACCCTGTTGCAGAGAGATCTTGATGAGTGGATGGGTAACCGAAAGTTCACCCCAGGGATCACTCCAGTGGCTCTACTTGATGAGGGCACTGGGAACTAATGTCAGGTGGCACAATGGCAGGGCACATCTATGGGATAGGCTTGTAATGGATCCAGAGCCATTAGCCTAGTACACACATATGTACCTATAAGGGGAGTGACATCAGCATGCCTGATAAAGTGGGCCACTGAATGGATAACCCACACACACATTTACCAGATCTGAGAGTAGAACCCCTACCTATCTAGTTCTTTGTGCTATAGTGTTAGACAGTTAGCACACATGCTACAGAGCTTACTGGGCTTGCAATTGGCCAAAGGTGCTGATAAGGGGTTGACATCAGAAGGCTTGATAAAGTAGGCCAGTGAGTGTGAGACTTATCAAAATACTTCTTCTTACAAACATACACACACACTCATTTACCAGATCTGAGATTAGAACCCCTGTCTATTGAATGACTTGTACTATAGTGTTACACAGTTATCAGACACACTATGGAGCTTACTAGGCTGACAACTGGCCAAAGGTAACAATAAGGTGAATGACATCAGCAGGACTGATAAACTGGGGCACTAGGAAGTGTTGTGGGTGGGAATGGCCTAAAACTGTTTCACCTACAAAAAATACACACACACCCTCACTCTTACATACACAACTGTCACACACACAAAGTTGTCAGTATTGAGATTAGAACCTCTACCTATCTAGTTATTTGTACTATAGTGTTATGCAGTTATTACACATGCTACAGAGCTTATAGGAGTGATCACTCTCCAATGGTACATCTAGGGTGAATTACAGCAGCAGATCTTGTGAAATAGGGCAATGTGAAGTGTACTGAGTTGGAAGAGTCTCCTAATACTTGGACCTATGGAGACACACACACACACACACACACACACACACACACACACACACACACACATACATAGGCAGGTGATGTGATATTATAAACTCAACCTCAGTACTGTTACACAATGGGACTCATCTTTCATGCTGGCACATGCAACTGTTTACAATTGGGATGCCACTGCCCACAGCAAGGTATCACTGTATGCCATTCAGGGTATCCATGTGTGTGACTCATTGTGTCTGTGTCCCCCTGTGTGTCTCTCTGTATCACTGTCTGTCTCTCAGTTCCCCACATCTATGTGTGTGTGTATGCTTGACATATGTTATCTGTTGCCCATATATATGTGTGTGTGTATCTGATGCAACTGATGCAGATATATAACATATGGACCACCTACAGCTAACTGAGGGTAATCCTGTCTGATGTGTGTGTGTGGGGAAAGTTGAGGTGTGCATAGCTGTCCCTATGCATGGACATATATACACAATACAGTCATATATTCTCTAGGGTTTTTCATTTCTCCAAGTCTTTTGGGTTTCTAATACCATGACGAAAATAGACCCCAAAAGTCAAAGTCAAAGTACGATATTCCGATGTGGGTTCCAACATGTCCTGTGATTCTTTAAGTGTAGGATCATGCCCAGTGTGACCTTCTATACTTAGAGTGGGACTCCATTCTAGAGACAGGTGTACGCCAGTCTAGGGTTTTGTGAGCTGCAGCCATACCTCTCAGGAGTACACAGGAGTTTCCTCAGGATACTTGTTTTGTTTAGCAGACATTGTCTGGCATATCTGTAGTCTGCAACTGCAATGTATTGTGCCATTACCTAGTGTTAGACATCCTCAGATCATCACCATGCTTTACCAGAGGAATACTAATTGTATGATGCATAGACCAATATTATGAAGGCAGCTATGTAAATTCTTGTCCAAAAGGGCCATTTGTGAGGTAGTAATGACACACGGCTGTGTAAACAGTCCAGCAACCTGGTGATATACTGGCTGAGGATCACCTGCTTGTGTGGTATCTTTCTAACCTGAGATGTCATATCCTTGTGTGTGCATACCTCTGACCTGTACATTTTTTGGCAGGTTGTCCAGGTGTTTGGCTAGAGGTTTCATCCTTTCTATATACACATGTGTTTTTATGGCAAGTTAGTTACATATAATTAAACTGTGATATTACAAAATAATACAGACATTACTGTTTCAGAATACATAACCTTCAGACCATTCCGCTACTGCAAACTCCTCACCCTACCAACTTTCTTAGTATGTAAGGGCAATATTTACAACACATGCCTATCATTGTGCCTTTGTTCTGCTTTTATTTCTGTCCTTGTCCAGACATCTTGCTGTCAGAGGTTGGGAGCTATGGGTGTGGGTACAGAGTGCATTCAACTGTGCAGGCATGTTCATTATTCCTAAAAGCAAACATGAGAAAAAGGGCTATTGAGAATGATCACTGGCAACAGTACCACAAAAGCCTTGGCACCTCTGCTGCACATCCTTCAAGATGTCAGAAATATGTGTAGCATATTCCACATAGCACTGTGACTTCCAGGTATGTCAGTGGCAGAGTAGTGGGTGTCACTGACATGCATAACAGTTGGCACTGCAGTTATCTGCACATGGCCTTGTCAAAGGCAGCACTGTATTTAGGGCAGTACAAGACGACTGCCAGGAGAACATGCTGGCCAGATCCAGACAGTATTAACCACACATACACATAGCTAATTGACCCCTGCATATTGTCGACAGGCAACATGTTTTCATGTGTATTGGTATGGCCCTGCCAATGTGTGCTATGCTGCTATTTCCATCCAAATATATATGTTACTGCATTTGTGTGGGTATATGGGGGCCACACCTGTCCACTGTACACATTTGCACAGACTGTGCTGGTATTTGCTTTACATTTTGGTTCCATTTACCATACTATTGTGCCCTGTCTTGGGGACTGGAGGCATATCAGTAAAGAGCCAAGGTTAGAATGTACTGGCATACATTTGAGTTTCAGACTTCTTATTCTTCATAGCCTTACTGCAACTGCGGTTCCTGCTGTGAAATCACTGTGTGAGTCTGTAGGGGGTTAATTCAACATTGCCACCATTTGTGTGCCATTACCAGACATTTCTCTGTGGTTTTCTACAGCTGACTTACTGTGTGGGTGTGAGAGGTGGTTATGGGACCCCTACCCTGACATCCATGCCTGTGACCTATGACCCCCCACTTAGTTATCCCCATACCTGTGCTACAGTGGGATTTGCCACCTTGGGTACTACTGCATAGTGTGTTGAGGCCAGTTTTGGCCAAATATATCCTGGTGGCACACATAGCTGTCAGTTGTCTGTTGCTATTCCAGTAGGCCACCCCATTTCCTTGCATGCATGCAACATTACCATAGATATGCAAGCAGAACATACTATTCCATTCATTTATTGTTAAGAAAACTGACTTACCTTGTGCTTCTGGCAGTTTATGAGGACAGTGCTTGAGGCCCACCTATGTTGGATGCACACAGTACACTGCCTATACATGGTAAGTTACAGGTAATGTGATGTGTGTGCCATCCATTTTACTGTTTGTGTGAGTCAGAGAGAGGTGTCAGTCCCTGAGGGCCCTACAGTGTCAGTGTGTGTGTGCTATGATTTGTCTTTTTGCCAAGGCCTGAGCATACTTGGCATGCCTCCTTCTGCCTATGGGAGTAGGCTCAGGGGCCTCCTTCTGTGAGTCCCTCTGTGCCTGTGGGGATCTTGGCAATGGCGGTGGGCTGTGTGGCCCTTCCCTGTGCTGTGCCTGCTGCAGCTGCTTCCGCAGGATCATATTGTGTAGCATGGCACATACTATGAACATGTGTGCACATGTGGCTAGAGAGTACTGCAAGGCTCCACCACATATGTCAAGGCAGTGGAACCGTGACTTGAGCATCCCATACACAAGCTCTATAATGATCCTGGTTTGTGTGTATGACTCATTATGGCGTTCTTGTGTGGGTGTGCTGTGTGCATTTCTGATGGGTGTAATCATCAACGGCTCCAGTGCATAGCCAGCATCTCCCACCAGATGGCCATACAGGGTGGCCCCACTGGTAAATGCCTGGTAGAGCTGTGATGAATGCCAGATGTGAGAGTCGTGGTAGCTTCCAGGGCTTCCAGCATACACATTCATGATAATGCCCTGGGCATTGCACACAACCTGGCAGTTGATGGAGGGGAAGCCCTTGCGGTTTATGTAGACCCTACCCTGTTCACCGGGTGGTGCTTTGATGTGGATGTGCGTGCAGTCTATGCCACCCAGTACTTCTGGGTATTCTGCTACATGGTGGAAGAGACGCATATTGCTGATCCTCTCCTCATGGGTGTTGGGGAAGTAAATGTGCTCACCGGCATGTGGTAGCATGGCATCCAGGAACTGGTGGAGTACCCTGGATACAGATGCCTGTGAGACCCCCATGATGTCTCCAGTAGGTCTTTGGAAAGTACTGGTAGCCAGAATTTGTAAGGCTACACATACCTTGGCATCCACTGGGATGGGTTTCCCTCTGTTGGTTCTAGTTCTGAGTTGAGGCCGGCACAGCTTGGTGAGTTGCTGAAGTATGTCTCTGTCCACCCTGTAACACTCTACTCTCTCCAGATCATGTAGCCCCTGGTAGGTTACCCTGGGTCTGAACACTGTTCTCCTCCTCCTTGGTCTGTGGCGGTTGGCAGCATTATCCTCCTCTCCGCCCACAGCCTCTAGCACATACTGATGGATCAAAGCAATGGCAGCCCCTAACATTTTCCAGTTAAAATTCCCCCACATGTATACACCAATGGTACAGAGTTTGTGGGTGGGAAAAACATACTGTAAGGTGTTACTGTGGTGCTGCAGATGCTGCCTGTATGACTGGCTGTCTATGATACATTCCAGCTACCACCTATATTACTCATGGCTTTGATTTGGCCACTGTGAGTGCTAGAGGCATTACTGGTAATTTGTGCATGATTGCCTTTATTCTGCTGTTGCCTTTTTTTAATTATTTGTTACTTACATCTCCTCCCATTTTCAGATATGCAGCTACCTGCCAGCTGTATTATTGTGTGCTTTACCTGGCCCATTGTGAGTTGCAAGAGTCCCATATTAGTGATTTCTACTTCATTTCTCCTTTATTTTTTTTACATCTCCTCCTGTTTTCAGCTATGCAGCCACCTGCCAGCTGTATTAATCAGGGGCATCTCGTGCTATAGGACTGCAGGACTGCAGGCCCCCCACATGTAGAAAAGAAGAAAAAAGTAAAAGAAAAGAAGAAAAAAAGAAACAAAAACAAATCGCGAGTCTCGGAACTCCACTCATGTGTGCTTGGAGTTTCTGGAACTCTCTGAACTCCAGACTGCTACTGGCAGCAGTCTGGATAGGGAGAAAGGCCTCTCTGCCCTGCAGATGCCCAGAAGTCTGTGCAGTGATGACTGCACAGAACAGAAGAACTCCGGACTGCATGGTCTGCAGGCTGGAGCCTACTCTCGTGGCTTCAGCAGGGAAACCAGCCAGAAGGACAGTTGAGCCTTGCCTTCTTGTGGGGAAACAAGCCATTAGCTTGCATGGGACTGTAGCTTGAAACTGGAACAGACTGAAACGGGACTGAGAATGTAGCTTGACACTCTGAAACAGGACTGAGAACACTCTTTCAGGTAAGAGTGTGTGTGTGTGTGTGTGTGTGTGTGTGTGTGTGTGTGTGTGTGTGTGTGTGTGTGTGTGTGTGTGTGTGTGTGTGTGTGTGTGTGTGTGTGTGTGTGTGTGTGTGTGAGTGTGTGTATCCAGTGATAGATTAATGTTCCCATTTAGGATTAGCCCTACTCATGCTGTTTGCTGGAATAGGCTCTGGTACCCTCATAACCTTAAATAGCATAAATCAAGTGCTGTGTATAAATAAACAAATGCAAATGCACTGAAATCGATGCTGAACGACTGACTCCAGAGTGAGTCTCTTATTCTCAGTTAAGGAGGCTGTAACTTTGATGTTGAAAAATGTACTTAGTCGATGTCTAGGCAGTTAAAATCCTCCGTATGCTTTGCCTACTCATTGATTATTTTCTTCCTGGAGTTTAGCCAGGAAGTTCTTATGTTTTGCAGAGGACATATATATACTGCACAGTAGTTTTCTCTAATACATTCAATAGCTCTAATATTTATGACTGTTTGAATAATTGCTAGGCATCAGTTATTTTCCTGGTTTCTGGTTTTAGCTGCTGTTTTACATACACTGAGAAACTACTGCATATCCAGCTTGTTCTGCAACAATAAAAAGGTATACTTTGGAATCTGTGCTATGCATTTTAGATCTTTATGCAAAATTTCAGTAATTATATAGATATCATCTTTCAGACAGAAAAAAACTGTGTGTGTGTGTAATGCCCCAATTGCTATATAATGGTGGCTAGAGAGAACACATGTGGGCAGAGAATACTTCAGGCTTGAACGCTGTACCTTGGTTGCAGGTGGTAATGGCCTGAATTCCCTACCCACCACCACTTTTAAAAACTTGCAGATTTTTGCCTCATATTTGTTCTGTTCTGTTCCTCATAAAATCTGTGGTTTCTGTATTATTGTTTCCTTACACAGTCAGTAGTGCAGTGGTGTACTGGTAGCATTGTTTCCTGCCAGCTACAAGTTCTCTGGTTTGATTCTTGGCTGCCTTCTGTGTGGAGTCTGCATGTCCTTCCATCTTACAAAGATATGTGTCTGGAGTGTTTCTCCCTGGACCTCTGCTGAAAATTGGCTCCTGTTCCAAGTCAGACTTTCCTGATTAACAAATAATAAAAAAAATAACAGCATTTGAATTTCAGACTTCATATTATTCAGAAAGTACATGGTAACACAAAACCTTTTATTCTAGCAATTTTCTAAGTTTATAACATGGATATTTGAAATTTGTCCCTATTTTTGGGACTGTATTACCCCATTATTCACTTTGTTCAGTTTTTTTGTTCTAAGGTTGAGAGCTATGGTGAGAACTGAATTCACTGAATATGTTTGGGGGCTGTATTCCACCATTACTGGCTTTGTCCATGTGTTTTTTTTTGCTAAGAGGTTAAGAGCTATGGTGAGAACAGAATTCACTGAATATATTTGGGGGCTGTATTCCCCCATTATTGGCTTTGTTCAGGTGTTTTTTGCTAAGAGGTTGACAGCTATGTTGAGAACTGAATTCACTAAATGGTAGCCATTTAAGTTTTATTTTATTCTAGCAACTTTCCAACATTATACAAGCAATATTTAAAATGGGTCCCTCCCAGTAAATTTTGGCTTTTTCCAGATTTCGTGTGCTGCAAAGTTCAGAGATACAGCTGAGTGTCAAGTAGATTTTACAAGGAGCTGAGAGCTGCAGGGGAACAAAATTTAGTGATGCTTATGCTAAGTCTGCTTGCATTGTTAATAGCACAACAGGTAGTGTACTTGCTTTTGATGCAGAAGGCTGTGGGTTCTACTCCCACAGTAGGTAGATGCATTGCTGATACTGCACTATGTTACAAACGGGGGGGGGGGTGGATGCTGCAGTCCTTTTTGGTGAAGATATCTAGTAACTATGAACCTGTTATCAGTTTGCCATCCATTCCCTATTGCAATATTACTAGGCCCTGGTAGTAGCTAGCTTATCACTTTTTGATGCAACATAGGCAATTTTCTTCCTCAAGGGCAACAGGCACTTTATTTGTAGATGAAACAATGAAATATAAAATTGTTTGCTAGCAGCAACCTCTTCATTAGTTACAGATTTCTTTAATGTGGAATTATTTACTACTTCAGAGATTGTGAATATTGACTGATACTGGTGGACTGTAGAAGTTTGAGTAGACTTTTATGATGGAAATGTTCTGAATTGGGCAGTTTTATCATTATTGGTGAATGCAGTTTGTTTAATTGTTTACTGGAAAAATGTTCAAAACAATAAATTTAAAATGCTCTTTAACAACTGTACTGTATTGTACAAGGAATATAATTTAATACCATCAGGAAGGTGTATCAAAGAGCATGTGTATGTTTCATGTGCAAGGGGCCTATGATTTGAAAGCAGCCCAAAGTTAATCTTTATCTGCCACTGGCAAAATGTATTTTCTTTGAATGTGGGTTTCAATGCTGTTTCAATGAATGTGAATTTCAAGGGCAGAGAAGTTTTAATGCTGTCTATTTTCATTGTGAGACTGCATTGCTTTGTTTATCAGATATCTATTAGTGTTTGTGCTGTAAAATGCAAAATAAAACTTTCAAATGAAATCCAAATCATTGCAGAAGTAAAGCAGTATGCACATTACAGTGTTTATGGTAAATGGGGTGAAATAACCAAGGAATGGGACATTGGAATGGCTGCAGGGGGGAGGCTCCATTTGACCATGATTTTGTGAGGGGGGGGGAAAGGCAGCAAACTCAAAGTCAGCTCCCGCTGAACTATACCTCTCTACTGTCCAAATATTTGCAGAATGAATAGATTTTTCTTATTATTTTTGGTTGGTTCCTCATAAAATTTGTGGTTTTCTGGCAAATCATTTAGGAATGAATTCACTAAATAATGACAGACATTGAGTTTCAGATGTCATAACCTTCAGAAAAATGCATGCTAAAGCAAGACCTGTTATTCTGTCAACTGTCTTTATACGAGAGCAATTTTTAGTACTGTTTGTATGTTCCCCCAATATATTTGGCCTTGTCCAGATTTCCTGCATTAACAGGTTGAGAGGTACGTGCAAATAAATCGCTTTATAGAATTAGGAATATCCAAACTTTTCAACTGTCCCCAATTTTGGCTCAAAATGTTGCTCTCCCCCTAATATTCCCTCCACAAAATGGCAATTTTGGAAGAAAATGTGCAGGGTTTACAATTATAAATAACTGTAATGATCAGACTTATAGATTACTTTTATTTCAGAAATGCATGTACATTCTCTTATTTTGTCAGCTGCTCAAGTTAACAGTACTAATATTAAAAAGGTGTCCCTTCTTTGACAGGTTCCCAGCTGTATTGTGTGGCAATTTTATATTTTTGCATCACATTTTTGGTCCATTTTTCATAACATTGTGGTTTTCTGGCAAATTAGTGGCAAGTCATTAAATATTGAAGTTAGAAAATAATGGCAGGCATTTGAGTTTCAGATTTCATACCCTTCAGAAAATTCATACTAATGCAAGACCTACTACTATTCTATTATCTTTCTATGTTTATAAGAGCACTATTTAAAAATTGTCCTTATTTTTGGGCATGTGTCCCACTTCTGTGTATGGCTTTGTCCAGATTTCTTGCTCTGAGGTTGAGAGGTATGAGTGTCAGAGCCATCACCATCAGCCAGAGACATTTCAAATTGTGAAATACTTGTTGCACCCCACTCCCCCATGTAGTGACTCTGGATGTGTCCAGGCAAGGCAAGGAGTAGTTATGCAGTGGAAGTGTGCAGAGTATTCCCCTATCCAATGTAGACACAAGTACGACAGTGGCTTTTCATCTGTTCTTGATTTTGCAGAATGTTTTGGTTTTCTGTCATATTTTTATACTGTTGATTTATGCTTCTTATTATTCAGAAAATACATGCTGTCTCAGTGCCCTGTTGCTCTGTGTTTAAGTAGCAATACTTTAATGACCATCAGGTAAGCTTGTCGGAGATTGTAAGATGCAAGTAACCTTTAATAAGCATACTATTAAAGAATTACCAACATTGAAAGCCTTTTTGTTATTGCCATGCAGAGAATATTTACATAACTAGATAACATATAAGCCTTAGGTATTGAAATGCATATGACAGTATTTGTAATAAAAGGACAGGATTACAGTATTTTCAGAAGCTCATTACATTTGTTGGAGACTTGCAGTAATCTTGCAGGCTTTACCCGTAAACTAAACAATGCCAATCATGCATGGTCCATAACTTGTGCAGTAATCCTTTAAGCAATTTATTTTGTGCTTGTTTCTTGTTTGCTGTTCATTTTTTACTTTGATCATGTCTTCCCCATAAAACAAGTAAATAGTTGCTGTCAGGCAGCAGGTCTTTTTTGGATAAACATTTTTACAAGTGGGGGTATCACAGAGATTGCTACTTTCAGCATGTTACTTGGTAATTTTATAAAGCTGAATATAAATTATAATTAGCACTGCAGTGCAAGGAGAAGTGGTTTGAGTTAAGTGTTGCTTGTTTTTTTTTTATACTTGATTTTGGCTGGCATTCCAGTAATGTATTTAAAAAGTAATTTATTTTTTCATGCCTCACAACCTTTGTGTTTCCATCTAGATATTAAGTAAGCTGTCATGTAGCCAATGCATTGAAATATTTTTTTCTTCTACACTTCATTTTGTCTTGATTGGACTCTTGTAATGATGGTTTGGCACCCAGGGAAGCGTATTTAATTAAAGTTCCAGTTGTTGTGGTTTTGAGCATAGCTTCAGCCCTTTCTAGTTGGCCACACTGCTTCCCATTGGCCCCACCCATTCAGCTGTCTCCTGCAGCCCCCCTTTAATTTAAAGTCACCAGCCGCCACTGGTATTAATGAGTGCTTTCAATGGCCCATTGTGTGTTGCAGTATCTCATATTGCTTTTTGTACTGCATTTCCCTTATTCTGCTATTTCCTTTTACTTTTCATGTGTCCTTTCTGTTTAATCCCTGGCGCACCGCCCAGACCCACTTAGCTAGTGTAAACAGCAAGAAATGGCCCTCCCCTGGCTGCGAACATGCTCCTCAGTTCATGGAATAAGACTATACAGCCTCAGACACACACCCTCACATAGCTGTGCTTAGCTAAGCACAAACTCGGCCAACAGAGGTCCAATGTGCTTACAGCAAGCATGACACACACCCTTTTCATGTTAGTTGCTCCTCCTGTCTACACAGTGGTGTTAGAGTACCTACACGGTTAGGTGCAGTGTGACACATAGAAGAAATTTGTGATTCAGTATAAGTCCCCTCATTAACATACCCCACTACCTTAATCCCTAGTTACTGCCCTACACACGAGCCTTCCCCCTTAGCAACCACTGTTCCCTGCCATTGTTTACTTTCTGCATGCCATTGACTATCATGGCAAAATGCAGATTTCCCCTGCACTTGTCTTTTCCCTTTTTTTTTTTATTTTCCCCACTATTCCATTTGTGTGGCACTTCCCCATACTTAAATGGCCAAGATCGGACAAAAAAAACTTTATTTTTTACATATTGAGTTTTTTAAATGGCAATGGCAATAAATTTGGCCATTGGCATGCCCAATGTATTTAATACATGCTTTAGTGGACACTGTCAGGGCTCCATTTGTTTATTTGCAGAAATGTGTTTGGTTAGTAACTGAATACATTTCTGCAAATACCACTGTTCCTGAACAGAGACCAGTCTCCCTGCAGAATCACTCAATCATCATTTGCATGGTTTTCACCAGCAAATGAGCTGATTAGCATCCTGCATGGCTTTCCATGCAGAAGCACTGTAGGGCCACTCGTGCACGTCAAAATGGCATGTTCGTGGATCGCAAAGTGCCACATTCCATGCAGGAGTAGCTACACTGCTCCTGCTTGGAATATTTTAATCATGAATCCTGCGGACAGTATTACCTGCACATACATTATAGAATATTCCTTGAGCATTACAGACCACCTGACAGCTGATTGGGTGATATCCTTTTCTGCTGAAGTACCTCCTTCCCTGTTCTCCAGGTGGGTTTTTTATTTTATTGTTTATTTAGTCTATGGTTGCTAAAACCTCAAGGTAATGTGCAATGGCATAGAAATGTTCCATGAAGGTAACTGTCTCCTTTGTAGTACACTGAAACCGGATATACTCTCTTATATATTGCAGCATCACATAGCTGGTATAATGTTCTTGAATCTGAGGAAGTGGTTCCCCTCATATGTCCCCTGTCAGTCTCTGAAATGTGTCTGTAACTGGAAAATGTAATGCTACACATACCTTGGTTTCCGCTGAGATGATTTTATTCCAAGATATTTCCGGGGCTTCAGGTGAGGGTGTCAGAGGCTATTTGCTCTAAGGTATCCCTGTAGCATGAAGTCCATGACTGGTCAACCATGATCTGAACAATCTTCTCCTTCTAGGCTGAGATTTGGCAGGTGCAGCACCTTGGATTAAAGCCTATTACACATACAAATTAATGATAGCAGCAGCAAACCCTAACATTTTTTTTTCTGTGTGTTTGTGCGTGTCTTCTAAAGAGTATTGGAATTGAGAGCTAAAGGGAGCATGGCATGTAGGAGCAGGTTTTATATGTTCCTGAATTGTTCTGTAATGTAGAATTGCTTCATTAGCATATCATTCACCTACTTTTCCTGCATTAGCATATTCGGCCACAACCCTTGTTTGGCAGCTTAATGTCACAGAGCAGGTAAATGAAGGTAGACAAATATAAATGCTGCACCATTGTCACATAAAGCAGTTCATTAACAAATCAGAACTTTAGTCCTCTGTGGCAACTGCCAGACTAGCAGCTTTTAACTAAATGCAGAAATTCTTACCAATCCATTTTAGTAAGAGAAGATTATATCACAGTTACATGCAACATTAACTACATAACGGATGCTGAAGAGCAGAACATTCTGATCATCACTCCAAAAAATGCAGACTATAAGACGTGACACATGTCAATCTCTTTCCAGTTGCTGAAGGCTATAAAGAAGGTACTATACAATTTGCGTCTTTCGGCTTTTCCCAGTTAGGGGTCGCCACAGCGGAACTCTGGTCCGCTAATGATTGGCAGTAGAGTTTTACGTGCTGGCTTGCCGGGCCTAATGCACAACCTGCAACGAAGGAACACCCATTCACGCATGTCGACACACAGAAGACGCTCTAACTGAGAATCGAACGGGCAACGTCTAACTGTGAGACGACAATGCTACCGCAGCACCACCACTGCAGTAAAGAAGAATGCTACTGGTACTAACATTTCTGATTGCTCTAAAGAATTAATTAATTTATTAATCATCCTGGATTACATTATATAGTATAAACATGTTGCATTTTAGTAATATATTGTGTAAAGAAGGTACTACACAATATATTACTAAAATGCAACATGTTTATACTATATAATGTAATCCAGGACTATTAATAAATTAATTAATTCTTTAGAGCAATCAGAAATGTTAGTACCAGTAGTATAGCTAGGGTGAAGTGAGAGGGGCAACTGCCCTGGCAAAAGGTGATGTGGGTCGATCTGTTGAGCCTGATCACTGAAATAAAAACTGACATTCCATTTTGTAAACAATGTACTCATATTGAAAACAGACTAAGCATGAGAAACAGCAAACTTCTCTTCCCTTGTAATTTGTTTAGTGGAAATAAGCCTGACAACCAATTAAACTATAAGAGATGTCCTGGGATGCATATTCAAATAGCATATAGTGAAATACAATTAGCATCTATATGAAAGGTACAGTAATTAAAAAAGCGGACGTATAACACATTTGATACCAGTCTGGGACAGCCCACTGGATACAAATGTTCCTTTTAAGGAGTAGCCCAGGAATACTGTCTGGTGAAGTAATTTGTCAATTACATAAAAGACAAAAGAAGGCTGGAGGAATCAAACCATGTAGTACAAAAGGCAGCTCTTTTAACAGTTCATAGCCCTACTCATCTATATTAAGTGCTACACAAACTGTGGTAGCCTAAATAGTACATTTCACATCTGTGTGCCTGTATAACAAAAAAAGCTAAATTAAAAATCTCTCCATGGTTAAAATATTGACATTTAACTCATAGACTTCATGCTGTCCAGTTTACAGCTAAATAAAAGCACAATGTCAGCATTTAGAAAAAAAGGGAAACCAGAGATCACATCCAAAGAACGGGTTTATATCAGCATTTCGAAAGATGAAAGTGCCAAATACCAGTTGGCCGACACGTATATGTTGAAGTACGGCATTGCCGAACAGCCAAATCACTGATTTCTTTCCAAGGGAAAGAAATCGGTTGGCCAAACACCAATGCCAAACACAAACATTCTTAAGTGGGGGGCTTCGCCCCTCACACCCCCCCAACATGGGCACACACCCCTAACTATTCTAACTCCAAGACCGCACTAAAGGTATGGAAAGGGCAGGTGTAAAGAAATGGCCAACCGCTTTCTTTCTGTTAGGAAGAAATCTGTGATTTGGCTGTTCGGCAATGTCGTAGTTTGACATTTACATGTCGGCCAACTGGTATTCGGCATTTTCGTCTTTCGTCTTTCAAAATGCTGATATAGACCCCCAAAGAACATACACATATTATGATGCTCCTGTTTACTATAAGCAGTTTCCTTCCTTTAAACCATAACTCTTATAGTTCATAAGTAGTTATTAAATTTGTAATCCAGGGGACCATTGAGGAGCCTACCCCAAATTTCCAGTTGCCCCAAAGTACTGTATGGTTATGTGAATTCCTTAAGCTCAAAGCATAAATATGATGCTAAATCAGAGCTGTTCTTTAAAACTAGAGCTAGATAAAAAGCACAGTACTCTGAATCACAGACAAAGCTAATAGAATAACATGCATTTAGACTAAAGTTCTTGTCTCCTGCACCTAAGATACAGGGTCTGACTCTGAGTGAGTCATTTAGCTAAGGGGGACATTTTTCACAGAGACATACACACACATTGACTTTATTTATTTTACTTATTTTACATTTGTTTACCAGGAAAGTCTGACTGGGTGTGAGCCCATTTTCAGCGGAGGCCCGGGGAGAAAAGCTCCACATACAAAATAGACAAAATTATTACAAAGACAAGCTGGACAAATTGTAAACAAGAAAAAGTCTTATAACATAATCAAAAATGATGCAGTGTATACAAGTATAGTGACAAAATAGGAATATTACAGTTTAAGGAAAATACAAGTAGACATTCTATTAGTTTATCAAATATAAGATTCAACATACAGTGAAATAGTAGCAGATAGGAATGTTACAGTTTAAACTTGCCTGTGGTTGGCTTCATATTCCACTTCTGATGTGCGGTACTTGTGAGTGCCATGGCTTTTTCAATACATTCTGGTAAATGCATCTTCTGTCTTTTTCAAGGAGTTAGTAGTGTACTTATGTCCTGATTATCTGAGGATGTCATGTCCTAGTTATAACTTTGGAATCTTTTTTTTTCATTTTTTTTCTTCATAATTCTCCTTTTTATGTCATTTTGAGGAGTTTTAATGCTGCCAGGAAGAAATGCCGCTACTAATAGAACAAAATGGAAATGAAATAAAATGTGAGTTTTTTGTCTGGAGGTTTCTACCACTATAACAGCAAAAGCCTTGTTCTCAAAAAAGAAGTATAGCACTGGGTGGAAGTAAAGAAACGTTTATAGTGAATGATATATGTAAACTTCAACAGGCTAAAGGAAAATGTGAGGAAATGCAACTTCACTATTTATAATTATTGGCTTTTTGATTGTCTGAGGCTTCAAAAGTGATGCTATTCAACACTACACTTGCAGATGAGCAGATCTGCAATTTAGAATATTTTGAACATGACACTATTTCCAGTGCACATGTTTATTTATTCCAGTTTGGTGACCGGGGAGGTCCACTGGGCTCAAAAGCCCGTTTTCAGTGGAGACCCAGGGAGAAAAGCTCCACAATACAAAGTTACATCACATAATGAATTACAAAGAAAAATATTTGCATTACAGTCAGTAGGTAGTATTACAACAAACAGCAGGTAGAATTGCAGTCAAATAGGTATCGTTCACTAAAGCAACTAAGATATTAAAGAAAATTATCCAGGAGGATGAGAGGCATAGAGCATAAGGCTGGATGTAGATATTAGTTACATTTACAATCTAGGTCTATGAGAGAAATTAGAAAGTTATGAAGGTTAGCCAGGGAGAAGGAAGAAGGAAGCTTGCGAGGTATGGGATGAAGAGTGCAGTTACATTTTCTGTGAAGAAACAGGTAGGAATGAAGTTGTGTTTTGAAGGTGTTTGGGTTGCCACAAGTCATCAGTGTAGAGGGCACGGCATTCCATTTTTTAGCTAGGGAAAAGGAGAGTAGAAGCTGACCAGCTGGGCGCTTGGGTTTGTGGACAGAAATACAGTTTTAGTGAGAAGATCTAAGGGGTCTGAGGGGGGTATATGGTTGAAGAATATTAGATAGTGCGGGGCAGCTGGTGGGTTGAAATAATAATTTGTGGGCTGAGACAATTTGGAGGAAGTCAAGTTGATAGAGGAGTTCAAGCCAATTTAAAGTTTGTAGGGAGGTGCAGTGATGAGAAGGAATTTTCCTTGATGGCAAATCTGGAGATTTTATTGTAGCATACTTCCAGTTTGGAGGTAAGGGTGGAAGATAGATTAGTAAGCAGAGGAGTGTGTACAGAAGAGATGGGAGGAGATATGTGGTGGCCAAGGTATGTCTAGTAGAGGGAGAGAGGAAGTGATTATTTCTGTACAGTAGGCCAAGTTTTATGTGGGTTTTCTTGATGTTAAGTTGGATGTGGGTATTGAATTTTAAGTGTTCATCGATGGTGACCCCCAGGAGTTTGGCGGAGAGAACGATGTCAATGATGAAGTTGTTAAGGCTGCTAATTTGAAATGAGTTTTTATCAGTGGGAGTGGATTTAGAGGGAGTGAATAGAAGAATCTTAGTTTTGTTAGCGTTAAGTGAGAGGTGGTTTTGGTGCATCCATTTTTCAGTGGTTGAGAAGGCAGTTTGAGTTAGAGACTGGAGTTCTGTTAGGTCGGAGGCACAGCAGATCAAAGTAGAATCGTCTGCATATTGGACAATTTTGGTGTTAGGAATGGCTTTGTGGAAATCATTAATTAAGATGTTAAATAGCAGAGGGCCAAATATGGAACCTTGGGGAACTCCTGTGGGGGTGGGAAGGAAGATGGAGGATGCTTGGCCCCATTTCACATCTTGGGACCTGTCTGAAAGATAGCTGGAGAACCAGGAAAGAGTATTTGGGGAGATGTTGAGATTAGATAGATGGTTTAGTAGATGGGTGTGGGAGATGGTATCGAAAGCTTTAGATAAATCTAATAGAACAGATGAAAGTAAGTTGTGTCCAGGGCAGAAGCCGTGTTGGGTAGGAGAGAGCAGCTGGTGTTCAGTCAGGAATGGCATGAGCTGCAGGTGTATGCATTTTTCAAGAAGTTTAGAGATGGGTGAGAGGATGGCTATAGGGCAGAAGTTGGAGAAGTTACAGTTTTTGCCACCCTTGTGGAGTGGAAGAATAAAAGCAGAACGCCATAGTTTGGGTACATAGGACTCGAGTAGTGATCTATTTATCAGGATGCTGATAGGGAGAGCAATACTGTCTGAGACAATTTTTAAGAAGGAGGAGGGGATGTTGTCAGGGGCATTGGTGCACGGTTTAAGTTTGGAGAGACGTTTTTTATAAGGTAGGTGGATACAGGTTTAAGTTCAAAAGTAGGGTGTGTGGGAGGAGAGGAGGAGGAAGCTTGGACAGAGGGGGGTAGGGGGATGTTGTTGGGGAAGGTTTTGGTTAGCTCAACAATATAAGAGGTGAAGAAGGTGTTGAATAGTTTGGCAATTTCTTGGTCAGATTTGCTAGTATCAGGACAAGGGTTGTTTGTTGTACCAGGCTTGAGAAGGGAGTTAATAGAGTTCCAGAATTGTTTGGGGGTTTTTGCATGATTTATTGGTAAATGGTTGAAGTAGTATTTTTTATCTATAATGTTAGTAGCTTAATTGCTTTCCTGAGCTTAGTAGTGGGAAGAAAATGGTGGCTTGTGCTTTTTTCCTTAGTAGTTACAGCTGCTGACATTATTTTTGTGGGTAATACTGGATTTCCAATGGGTGCACTCATTGATATAACTAGTTAATGTGCCAATTAATATGCACATTGCTGAATATTAATAAAATAAAATATCTTGTAATCATTGTTAGAAATGTATAAAACTAGAAAGAATAAGTGATCATTTTCTGTTCAGTAAAATGCCTAATTCATTAGAATAATATTCCATCTTCATTTGCAATATTGATAAACTCATCTGTATGTAGACTAAACATCACACCTGCTAGACTAACCATGTCACCTGCAAGACTAACCATATTACCTGCCAGACCAACCATGTCACCTGCCTCTATCAGCATTTGAGCCTGACATGCAAGACTCTACTCATATTATGTCTGAGTTCTAAAAATAGAAAGAATAATGTCTCAAATTATAATTATATCTAGTTATAACATCAGAGCAATAGTTAGCTAGCTATTCATGAGCAACATTGTATTAAAATTGCAATCAACAAAAGAACAGCTCAGACATAACACACACACACACACACACACACACATACACACACACACACATTTAACTACATACATAAGTGGTAGAATTGTACTTACAGTGAAACATGTAACAGTGTAAACATATGGAACCCAGACAGATAATAAAATATCTTGCAGATTAATGAAATAATGCAAATCCAATGATATTTTTATTTTTTTGTATACAGCATAATGGTAGCTAGAGAAGTATAATAACTTGAAAATCAGTGCTGATATCCCATTTCCAGTTTTCCTTATTAAAATGACTTTACAGCTTCCATTACAAATTAACATTCCTTTTGTTACTAAAGCTTTAATCATTTTGTGCACAGAAAATCTAAATGTTAATTATTTTTAAAAAAAGTGCTTCACCTCTCAAGGTTTTTAGGTTTTAAGTTTACTCTATGAAGAACAAAACTCATATTAAAACACAGACTCTGGGGTACATGAGTAGCCCCATTGAGCAATCCAAACGTCCAATGCAATCTTGCAGTATTCTAAGGTTGGACTATTCCTGATAGATAATGGCAGTTTGTTCCATAGTTTAACAACAGATTTAAGTAACAAATGGTGTTCTCCATGTATTATTATTTTTCTCCATCCTGTAAATCAAGTTATTTCCCCTTAGATTAATTTCAGTAAGTTTGATGAATAAAAATTCAATAATATTCTTAGTTCTTCATCACATCATGCCTGTATCACAAACATAGTTTTGCTCTCAGTAATGTATAATTTATGGAGTATAATCCTAAATGTTGCAACCTTTGGTTCTCCTTCATATCACTGCACTCTTCAGTTTTCCTTGTGAACTTTCTTTGGACGCATTACAAACTCAGTAGGTGAACCTCTGAGTAACAACAAAATAATAAATTTTATTCTGTAATTGGTCTGATATAAGTTACCACTTGACTTAGACATAATATTCCATTTTGTCAGACCTATAAACCTTAATGCTTTAAATGGGTGCAGGAGAGCTTATTTTAAGTGATTTATGTTGTAAGTGTATTTGTTTTAGATGGTACATATATATTTATATATAATTCCATTTATTTTATTTTAACTTTATAATGTGATTTAATTGATTGTGATCATGCGTTTTTGCAGAGAGTATATAAGATGTCATATGTTCTTTTTAAGATGTCTGATGAAGTCTTTGTGATGAAAGTGCTTGTCTACTTACATTGTGTTGTGGAATAAATTCTGGTTTCCTGGTCATTGCCTTGTGTTTTTTTTAATGGATGCATTTCATAAATAAGTCATGTTAGCGGCTACATTTACTCCTCTCAGTCCCTGTAATTATCTAGTTGTGTTAAGGTATGTTTCCAATATGAGGTCATTATTTGGCCTATATTTACCAAAGATACATAACTGTATATTTGTTATAGTTGATATTAAGCCCATTATTCATAAAACAAGTTGAACAATATAATATAATATAATATAATATAATATAATATAATATAATATAATATAATATAATATAATATAATATAATATTCAGATGTTATAAAGGGCTCTGATTTGGTATCAATGGCATATTTGGAAATCTAGTATTTTGTACATGTTTGAAGTGTAGAAAATACAAAATTAGACAGTACTGGACCAAATACTAATTGCAAGAGATCACCCAGTGTTACAGGGGACCAATGAGAGAGCTGTACTGGCACCGTGGACCCATTAAATAATAATTGGTTATCTGTCAATTAGTCATATTATGGTATTGGATATTATCCAATGCCTTAGGCAGGTCAACAAAGATAATGCACACTTACATTTCCTTAGTGTTGGGGGGTTCACCTAATGATTAAGATGCCTGCCTTACAGATACAAGGTGCAGTGTTGGAATCTCACCTTAGACCACTGTCTGGTTGTTGACTAGGCATATAATAGTCAGCAGACTGTTTGCCTTTGAATGTATCACAAGACTTTCTTTCAGGTGCCTAGAATATAAATTAGTTGAACTAGTGAAAATTGATTTACCTTACATGAATCCATATTAGTTAACATCTATGCTATTTCCTAGTTTGTTATCAGTGTTCAATATTGCAATCAGACATCTTTCAAATATTTAATCAAGTGAAAATTTTAAACTAATCAATCTGTAGTTGGAAACTATTTCTTATCTTCTACTAGCCCCAACTGAAAGATCCACAAGTGAAATGTGTGCAAAATCATAAAAAAATCTTCAGTTACCAATCATTGTTAGATCATGATTTCTCTCTTCACTTCCAGTTGATTATTTTGGAAGGCTGAAATCATAATGCTATCCTGACTCACAGCAATAGAAGAGCATGTCACTTTCTGAATGAAACATGCTTTAAAATACAGTCTAAATTTGTTTTGGACATATAACTGATTTGTTTGCAATTAAAAGTATTCTCTAGAATCTCCTTGCTCCTTTATCTGTTCAAAACTTTCGTTTAGTGCCTCACTGCTGTTTTTCTGCTGTGATAAACATTTCTGTAGTGTTTTCTGCCTAAAACAGTATAGCTAGTAGCTGTAGCATAACCCAGTTCAGGTTTGCTGTCTCTAGGCCTGGTTGTTTGTTTGCAGTGGCTGTTTGTTCTGAGCAGATGTTCCAGGCCATCTTGGATTAGCAGAAGCCTTTCTTCACTTTAGTGAAAGTATTGTGTTCACTGGCCACTGGCTGGTAAAGGTTGGCTGGTCTAGGGCTTTCAGTAAGCACTCATTGGTTCTTTTGAGCTTTTTTAAAGTTGTTTCAGGTTGTACCTTTTGGTATTTAAGCCCTACCTTTGAGAGGATTTCTGTTTATTCACAATGATCTGAAAGGAGGAGGGGTACTGACCACAACTCTGATCTGTGATGTATGACAATAAGTATCCTGTTTTTGTTTTTTTTTTTTGTTTTTGTTTTTTTTTTTTTTTTGCTTGTTTTTACTAGTATTGCTTATTCTAACTGTTTATAGCACTTTTTTATTGTCTGCTGCCTACCTTTACTGTACTTTATTGCTATAAACTAATCTGCACTATTATACTGAAACTGTCTGCCTTACAGGGACTGTTAAATCACATTTTTTACTGTCACACTGTTTGTAAAGCTTTTTTATCTAGTTTCACTGTGTGAAAGGTATTAACTGGAAAGGTTCTCCATTTATTAAGCATATGTTTGTTCTGATTTCCTGCCAAGGAGTGTATCATATAAATGATTTGTTTGCAGTTGAAAGCATTCTCTAGAGTCTCCTTGCTCCATTATCTGTTTAAAACTTTCATGTAGTCTCACTGCTGTTTTTCTGCTGTGATAAACATTTCTGTAGTATTTTCTATCTAAAAGAATGTAGCTAGTAACTTGGTGGTTTTGCAGTTGCACGCCCCTACTGTAAATTTGATCTGGAACACTCCTCCCTTGTCCAATATCATTAGCTCATTCTACCTAATACAGAGAGAACATTTGGGAAGGCCAAATCCCTTTAGTTTCTTAACCTTGAATTATCGCCTTTCTCTCCTTCCACTTTACTAAAGAAAACAAAAAAACTTTATTCAGCTGCTTTTACAGTATTTGTGTTTCCTCCTCCTACTCTATTATTTCATCTTGGTTTTTCTGCTACTTGTTCTCTAAAGTGTTCAATTGCATCTTCTCTGCTGCATTTATTACTGCTTGTTTTTAGTCTGTTTAAATTTTAAGCTTTATTCTAAGCCTTTTAGTTTTGGTTTAAGCACTTGGGCTTTAGGCCTACCCCTTAGCTCTCCCTGGCCTCTCTCACTCAGATTCTGATAAATATGGATGGACAATTTCCTATGGTTTCTCCTGCCAGCCTGGTTGATATCAGCTCCTCTCCCCTTGTTCACATACCAGAGAACAGCAGTGTTGTCTGTGAACAAATTCAAAGAGTATGGTAGAAGAGATGACTCGAAGGCTTGAAGGCCCAGAATCAGAGCCCTCACTTCTTTGATGCTGATGCTGATGGGTTGCTTCCTTATAGAGAAGACCACAGGCCTTGGACCTTTAGGTTCCCCAGAGTTGCTCCCCATCCCAGATCTGAAGCATCTGTGAACATTTCTTGTATTGGAGGAAGTGGCTGAAGGGGGAGTTCTAGATTCTGAGAAATTTGTTGAATCCACCAAAGCAATTCCTTCTTTAGTCAGGGAAGAAGTGGAAGGACAAATGGAAGAGGATGAGCGTGCTGGAACCACAGTGTTTTCAGGTACCACTGGAACTTTTGTGTGTAGAGTCTGGCTAGGGGCAGCATTGGTATAACCAAAGCCATGAACCCTAGCATCCTGAGGAAATCCCTGGCAGTCATGGAGAACAAAAGAAGCAACTGTTGGAAGTAAGTCTACACTGATTGCCCCTGTTGCAAAGGCAGGAAAGCCATCATAAGATCTGTCCTTATACTGCAACCTAGGAAAATTGGTCTTGAGGAGGAGAAAGGGAATACTTGCTGTAGCTGATGGCGAATCCCAGACCAAGGAGCAAAGAGATGGTGGTTTGAAGGTTTTGTTGCAAAATATCTAGGTGATCTGCTTGAATAAGCAGGTCATCCAGGTAAGGGTAGATGAGAATTCTCTGCAAAAGGCAATGACAGGAACCAAACACTTTGCAAATACCCTTGGAGCCATAGAGATTCCAAAGGGTAAAGCACAGAACTGAAAAATAAGAGGAAGCAACAGAAAAATGTAAGAATGACCTGAATAGAGGGTGGATGGCAATGTGAAGGTACGCATCCTTTATGTCTAAGGAAACCAGGTAAGCCTGAGGTAGCAAGAGTGGAAGCAGAGTTTGCAGGGTGACCATCCTGAAGGTGGAGACTTGAAGAAACAGAATGAGTTGGGACAAGTCTAAAATTGATCTCCAAGGACCATCTTTCCTGGGAATTAAGAACATCCTGGAATAGAACCCTTTTCCTCATTCCAGAGAGGGCACCCCCTTTATGGTTCTTTGTGTTAGCAATTCTTGAATGACTTAAGGGAAAAGGTGGGGGGTTTGGAATCCCCATGAAGGGAGGAGTGATTTTCCAAGTCAAGTAGTAACCTCCTTGCTGAATAGAGAGGACCCAGTTGTCTGTGGTAATGCTTGCCCATTTTGAAAAGAAATGCAAAAGGCACTGTGAAAGAGACATTTATGAGAGAGTTACCAGGTAAGCACAGACTACCTGGCTTGTCTGGAAAGGGGGACTTTTGATCAGAGGATTGCTGAGACCTAGGAGGAATCTGCCTGCATGTGCCCTTCTTGTGTTGTTGGGAAGGTGCGCGGATCTTCTTCCTTACAAAATTAGGTCTAGAAGGATAGTTTCTAAGGTATTTAGGAACTGGGGAAACAAAAATATAACATAAAGTTCCTGAAGTTCTTTTCCTTTCTCTTGAATGGATTAGAACAGGGCTACAGCATTAGAACCAAATAGGGGTGTGTTGTCCAGTGATGCAACCATATGTTTTGCCTTTAAATCCTCAGGCAAAGGCTGCAATTTCAGCCAGGAATATCTCCTGAGAACAGAACCAGATGCTACTGATTTTGCAGACACCTCAGCTGCATCATAGCTTTTGGCACCTATGTCTCTACTGGATACAGGCAACCTGTAAATGGTTCATCTCCTAGGCCCCTGCTTACACTTATCAAGGGTACCAGAACTTGTCAGAGATTTGGGATGCATGGCTAGGATTAAAAAGGCCCTTGTGGTCATTAGCCTAGTAATCACCTATGAACCTATAATCATAACTGCATTTAACGGAATGCCTGGTAACCTGAGATGAAACTGCCAACAGGGAAGAAAGCTGGGATTTTGCTGCAGAGTCTGGGAGACCTGTCAGCATTTAGATGCCTGTGAAAGTAGGGTCAGAACATACTTAGACATGTGTGTCTGATAATTAATGGCCCTAAAAGCCAGAGTAGAAGAGGTATAGACCTTTTCCCAACTCTCTTCATCATTTTACTTCCCTCATCTGAAGGCAGGAGGTTAGTGGAGGGCAATAATTTGGTAGTTTTATCAGCCAAGAGAGAGATCACAGCTGGGTCTGCAAGGGGACATTTGTACAGGTAACTACTGTCTTCAGGAACGTTATAGAATATGTCTGGCCTTTTAGAAACTGGAGGTTGTGAATCAGGGTTTTTTGATACTGCAAGAAAGGCATCTTGGAAAGCTGGTAAAACAGGTGGAATGGCTAAAGGAGCAGGAGAATCTGTTTGTAATAGGTCATAGTACCTCTTTTGTACTTCCAAAACCTGGGACCTTTCCCACTTGAAAAATTCCCTCATTCTCAAGATAGTTTCTGCAAATGTAATATCCTCTTGAGAAGAATCTCAACCATTGGAATCAACTTCAGGGGAGGTATATCCCAGAGGAGAGTCTGAGTGGAGTAGGCCAGGGGCTCATCTGAAGATGATTCACCTTCTTCAGAGGCCTCTAGCTCAGCAGATGTACTCCTAGGTGGAGGGGAAATAGGAGATGCTGGAGTAGGTGGTTGCAAAGTGGAAGGTTTAAGTGCTAGGAAGGGATTCAAAATCCCTTGAGAAAAGGCTTGCCAGTCTGGGGAAGGCTCCTGACTGGGAGACACATGTTTCTGTTTGTGTTTCCTCTTGAGAGGAAGACCAACCCCAGGCTGGGATGGAAGGGCCATAGGCCTAGGCTCTGGACCTGACATTGGCAAAACATCAATGAAAGGGGCCGGAGAGGTACTACAGAGAATGTTTGAAGGAGCGAGCCATGGTTCCCCCTTACCGTCTATAACAGATGTCTGTGATACCTCTGCAGAGGGTTTGAAGGAACCCTCCCCAGCAGCTTTTAAATCAGTTTCCACCAAAGGAGGACCAGACCCTGTTTGTACATCCGAGCCTTCACTGGCCTCGAGAGGGATGTCCAGAATCAGAGGTGCAGCTGAACAATCAGGCCTTTCCTTTTTCACCTTTTTCTTTGGGGGCTCACCCGATGGACCCGGAGTACCTTCCATACTTAGCACTAGTAGCTTTAGTCTCAGGTTTTCGAGCTATATATTAAGGACAGACAGATGACTGCGGACTGTTTTAGGGATGAATGCCTGACAGATGGCACAGGCCTTGTAGTCATGATAGGAACCCAGACAGAAAAGACATTGGTCTTGGTTGTCTTTGTGTGGAATCTGTCTTCCACAGTGGCAGTTGCCCTTCTTGGATGACATTAATCTCTAACAAGCATGCAGTAGCAAAAGTGTAATAAATGTTTTCCCCAAAGGGGCACTTATCTGAATTGTAGAAAACTTTCAGCGATAAGACGAATGGTGGAAGCTGTCATTCGGACTGGTGGCAGAGAAGTTCTGGGGATGGTACATGCAGATGTCACTTTTATGGCTGACTTCAACTGTTCTATGTGCAAGGTCACATGTACTTTGCAGTAGCATAAGTCTTTGGTATACTGGCTAGACGTTTGGGTCACCTAGGTAGAGATCTCCATCATGTTATGAATACTGCAACATGAGTATACAAGGACATCTGCGCATCTGTTTCCATGAGTGACTCAACATAACTTTGTAGGGGCAGCCCAGAAGTGGCTTACTGTGAAGATTAAATTTGCTTTCTTGTGTTACAGAATCCAAATAAATACCAAGGAAATCAACACCATGACTATAACATGAATTATTGGTTAATTAGTCTCCATTGTCTGTATTATAGCATGCTCTTGCATTTTGCGCTTCATATTTCTCTGTTATCTCACTTAATAATTAAATCAGGTTATCACTAAAGGATATATAGTTGGCTCCATTTTACACAAAAGTAAAGCTTGTCTATCTCCCATATGATCTGGGATTAAACAGCAGTCTGCTTCTGCAGGAGTGGACTAGGGAGTAAAAGCAATGATGTCAAACTGTCTCCTCAGTTCTGTCGGAGAGGAAGAGGGAGAATGTCAGTCTCTGAGGTGTCCTATGGTAATGTTCCATGGTCGCGACCTCCTGACCTAATGGAAAGCATTTGTTAAGGAAGACAGGGCTACCTGCAGAAGTAAGTGACAGGCTGACAGCTCAGCTCTATAACCCTTGCATGCCCACTGTTAAGCATGACTGGGCATGACTTGGGGGAAAGCATAGGTTCTGAGAAAATTATTTGCCTCTTTTTATGGCTGGCTGTGTGCTGGACCCACCATGATTACACTCGTGGTTTGGAGTGTCACAGAAAAAGGTGCGGATAGCCAGCCTGCATGGAGAAGCAAAACCTGAAAAGGAAAAATGAATTGTGATTTCACTGGTCTGGTCACGTAAAACAAACCAACAAACAAATAAATGCACATATTTAGTTTTAAAACTGGTAATGTTTTGATATCTGATGTTGGGATGATGCAATAAACTAGTAGTACTAAGTTATACAGAAATACTGCTGTAATTTTCTCAGCTCATGGTGATGACTCATTTCTTCTTGCAGGAATGTAGAGGTATTTCTCCATATATGGTATATGACTTCTTGCAGGTAATTAATAAAGGTTTGTGATTTTTAATAAGGAGGAGACAGTGAATGGGCAAATCTCTTTCTCAGTCATTTCTCTATTTTGACCTGTATTTGACCTAGGCACCACACCCTAAATGTAATGGCATAGGTGATCTGCACATCCACAATTCTGTGTTATCCTGTAGAACTGCAACAATGTAGATGCTACTGGCCATTATTGTTTTCTAGTTCAATTTCTATTTAAAAACACAGGTATGTGTCTGTTTGTTTTTTAATTCTCTAAAATGTTCTAAGTAAACATCCTCACAACAATGTCGGACTGCTGAGCAGTTTAGTTGTTTTGACTATTGGATTTTTTAATGTGTTGTAAGCTTATTTTTAATGGGAAATAAACTCTGTAGTTGGATATTATAAGTAAACTGTTTTTATGCATTTCTTGTCAACTTGCATTTTATAGTGCTAATAACCTTGTTCCATTTTCCTCATACTCTGTGTGTTACGACATTTGTTTCTTTAGGGGTTAGAGGATTCTTGTCCATTGATTCCTGTCTAGTGAAGCCCAATCAGCCTCACCATTCTCCTGTAATATAGGAGGCAGGCATGAAGAAACAGGACACATGATGGTCTTGAGGAGGTCCCCCCCTAACCTTTTCTCTGCAGGTAGCTTGCAGATTCACGGTAGCTGCTGGATTGGGGAGAACAATATGGATGTTTCCAACCAACCCCCAGCATGGTAGTGCAAGCATGTCTTCTGCAATGCTAGCCTGCTGGGCCTCTTCTAAAGTGAGTATCTAGCTATTGCTAGGCATCACTAAAGTGGCAGGCCTAATGGCCTCCCTCGGGGATAACAAAAGTTGCATTAGCTACTCAAGTCAACCTCCCAGCCAGATACCTTCAACAACTATACAGCTAGTTGAATATAGGCTGCCTGAGTCATAGACATGGCTTCACCGTTTTGTGCAAGGAACTAGATTATGGAGTTTATGTTTTGGTCATATATACATTTGCCAATAATCTATATTATGTGATGCAATTTAGTCTGTTAATAAGTAGAAGGAAGAGCTAACATCCTCTATTGCCTGTGTAGGGACAGTAATAAATATGAAAAATATGATGTATTGTTGCCAGGACAAAATACAGAAACAAAATACCATTTGTGGATGTGCTTGAGCCACTGTTGACAAGGTGCATGCATTAGCACAATATATAAGTTAGGCTAAGCAGCAGAGGTCTGAGTGGGCATTGTATGGCTAGGAAGACTGTCACAGTGAATCAGAAAGAGGATATTGTATGAAAACAGAGTGGGTATAAGAGCAACAAAGTTTAGCCTGCATATCTCTTAACCTGCAGATATTGAAAACAGGTACAAAGGCCCTTAAAAAGTATGCACATACAGCTAAAAATCCGGATGTTTAACATAACATTTGAATACCAAATATACACGACTCTTCCTGCTTTTAGTAAGAATGTGGGACACTACTCTGAAACACGTTTAAAAAGCAGACAATAACAAAAATTATGGAGAAATATAAGCACATTATCAAAGAAACAGTGAAATAAGTAGAATTTAATAAACTGCATTGCAGAGTTCTACCATACAAAGTCATTTATTTCTGTTTCTGAAAACTATTGGTGCCATGTTTTGTAACATAGTGTAATCTTATGAGTACGAGACAACTTCAAAAATCATGTGTGATTAAGGGGGAATTCAGAAAACTGTGTGAAGGGGTAAATCAAGCCTGAAAATAGGGACATTCCTCCAAAATAGGTACATCATGTCCAGAGGTAAATCAGGCCTGAAAATATTTTTTTTTCTCATATGCTAACCTGTGACTGACTAGGAAGAATAAATGATGCTGCCATGGAATATTTAAAAATACACTGAGGTGAAGAAACATGTAATTTGTGGTGTGGCTTTGTATTTACTTGTATTGCTGCTGTTTACATACCTAAGAAGATGCTCACAGGAAGGATAAGGTATTTAAAGAAAACATACAAGGTACATACAGATGTGTGCTGCTACATATAAGGCATGATTGTAGATCAGGATGGAGGAAAAGAGAACTTATATGCTATGTGTTTATGTAAATCAAGAGTGCCTGTAAAATTCCATTAAGTAGATTTTGATAAAATGAGCATATTATTGGCTTCACTGTTGTCAAAGACAAATAGAATATGACATCTTATCATTCTGTATAGTGACATGTTTTTATTTTCCCAGTAATATTTGCCACTTTGAGATAGAAACTAATTTCTGTTTCTTTCATGAACTTGAAGTTCATGTTAGCTATAAGATAGCAGCACCTTTCCAGTGTACAGTCCATAACAGGCCTTGTTTGGTAAGTACTGCAGAAATAACATAACAAAACCACAGGATCTTTTACTGTGGTTTCACATAGAAACTGGCAAGACAAAACTGCAGCTGCATAACAGAAGACGGTTGGTTGGCAGTAATGTCTTCCCAGTGGAAGTATTTGACTTTAATAATAACAAAAATAATTAGTTCAAGGGTCGTAGATGGAAAGGCCGTCAGCCAGCTAAATGGGGCAGCACTGATGACAGACGAGGAGTTCCCTTATTCTCACGCTGCTTCAGGCTGGACTAAGAAGGTAACTTCTGTTCCTGATCTTGGAGCAGATTTAATATTTCCAGGGCTGAGCACTCTTTGCCATTTCTGTAACAAGTTAAAAAAAAAATGGAAAAAAAAAAAAAAAAAAAAAGGCAGGCACAATGGCAAAATGCCTAACATGCAAGAAAGCATGTAAGAAATCTGTCACTAACTTATCTTACAAGAATCTGTGAGCTTAGTTCATACGTGTTGAAAATACAGCTTAAGGCAGCCATATAATTGGGATAGTGGACATACTATGGACAGTATACTGCTTATAATGTAAATATTATTCATAGGGTTAGCTTGTCTTCAACATACAGGTAACTTCAGGAAAGGACAATAGCATAACAGCGATGTTTCCGGGCTGCTGCTCCTGCATCATCACCAGCAAAACCAGGGATATCAGCGAAAACACAACGGTTTGTAGTAAACTCATACATAGTGATGATCTAATATTAGCAATTAGCTTTCTTAGAAACACTCAAAATAAAACATCATAAAAATGCTTCTTGAAACAAATGCCTGTAGCCTGCTCCATTTCACTTGTGGCATTTTAAAGAGAATAGTTATCTGTTATTGTTTTATTAATTATTTAAGATCTTGGTAACAAACACTGGGAAAAGAAAAGGGATTGGAGGAGTAGCAGTAATTATTTTATTTTTAATCTGTGCTTATTTTGCTAATATAATATGAAAGGGACACAGCATTTATTTATTATCTTAAGTTTTGATATTTTAAAGATTAGTATTCAGCTGTGTAGATGGGGGCAGGTACTCATAAGCATAATGTAAGGATGTGTAACTAAATCTTGCCCATTACATTCAGTGCACTGCCAGGGATGACCATGATTCATAGACATCAGTGGCCCACAGTTCCATTCCTGTTTTTATGAGTGGCACACATGAACTCCAGTTACACCTCTTCATACTAGGCACTCTTTTGCTTGGCCTGGAAAGGAGAAGGGTGTTATACAGCCTGACAGCATGACTCTGTGCAGCTACCTGTACAGGTAAAGCATGCTTGCCAAGTACTCACATGTGTAGTTAATCAGTGAAGCATATTATTCCTTCATAGGCATTACATCAGGGTACTGCAGCCATCATCATTATGACTGAATCGCAGTCATTAGATTTGGCATAAGACCAAATTATGTTAACTTTCACAGCAAGCATTTGAAATGTCAGGACCTGCTACACCAAGTCCTGAAATACAGAGAATGAATGGCAAAAAGAAGGGACTTACATATACTTAGTCCAGAATGCCATTTCTAGGAATATTCCCTTTTCTCCAAGGAATGGCAAGCTCAGATTTGGTATATATAAGTTCCCCACCCCTGCAAAAAGAAGTGTTAAGGAGAAGAAAGATTTCGAGATTCACTGTTCTCCTAAGTTTTCACTCTTTTTTTTCGGTCTGTCGGCACTTGACATTTCAAGTGCTGACATTTCTATAGGGAGCCAGTGTGACAGCTGGTGATGTCACTGCTGGTAGTTCACCAGCAACACACTGTTGGACGGGACAAGGTAGTGTGTGGTGGTGGGGTTGTCTACACTCTAAAGCATTCCATTGCTAGTAGGGCTTTCCTGCCATGCAAAAGAGGTGTTGTGGGAATTGACAGCACTGATATATTGCTCAGCTGACACTGTTGACTGAACAACATGCTAGCAGAGGGGGAATCATTGCACCCACAAATGGTATAACAGCCTTTTGTATGCCACTAAGTCACATAATGTACATTACCAGAACTTGTGATTTCAATATGGTTGTAACATTTGTGAGCTGCATACAATCAAGAGTGCTGGTTACAATGCATCTGCAATTCATACGTGGGATACTACTGATGCACAATAGGATAAACTCATACACACACACACACACACACACACACACGCACACACACACACACACACACACGCACACGCACACGCACACACACACACACACACACACAAACACACTCACACTCTGTGGATATTGTTCCATTGTACAGTGAGTTGTGTATATTACATGGGATTTTTTGTATCATTTCATGGCAGAAAACCCCTACACTACACATTGATATTATTATTACTACTCACGGAAAGAGGACTATAAGTGAGAGACAGGATGAAACATGCTATCATAAAATGTATTACTTTGGGTATGAGTCCTAATTAAACACACACTTTTAAAGTTATTAACTGAGCTGAAGATGAGCATATTGGTTGGTGAATGTTCATTTAACCACTATGAAGCCTTACTGTGCCTGTTTTTCAGAGGCATAATTACGTTGATGTACCATTCAGTCCTCCTCGGTGACTCACTCTGCACATATGTCATATCTGAATGGATATGTTCTAGTTTCCTTTTCCTGGATATTTATTCAGTTTATTAGTGGCTGCTAGCACAAAATTGTTCACACTCAGTAGGAGACATGATCAAAATAGGTCATGGCTAACTAATTTGGAAACTATTTTCTCTGACCTTCATTAAAGTGCATTGATCGCTTTGAGGCATCTTTGCTTTTTCCTATTATATCCCTTATCTTATAGTTGCAAGACAATTTATTAAAAGAATGATGACTGTAGCGTGTTGTTTGACATTTTATTTTCTATTACTCCCCAAAAACAAAACATTGTTATTGTAGGTACTGTGCTGTGAACTGTATATGACTGCAAAGCATTGGGGGTAAGTCAAGAAAACTTGCCCATTTAGAAGATGAAATACTTATTTACATTGTGGTTTGACTACTACACTCTCATGTTATTTTCAATGTGTGATGTTTCACCTGCAAGAACTAGTGAATAATGTTTTCTTTCTAGGACGTAAGAAACTAGTACTGATGCAATTTTCATTAAAATGCAGTGGTCTGTACATTAATTTAGGAAATGAGGCATTGTGAGTTTGGTGTTTTAGGACTTAGACAACTGGATGGGAGACCATAAAATTACACCAGGAGTGTCACCTATGTCCATCTTGGATAAGGGCAGTTGTTCTTCATCATAAACCATACAACTTGGTCAATAAGGGAACAAGGATATAACATGACTAGGCTTATAAAGGCCCTAGGGCCAATAGCCTAGTAACCTCTTATGAACTTATGTCATTGCAGGGATTTTCATCTCTGAGGGAAAAAAAATCCAGGAAGACATCCTTATTGACAAAAAAAATGTAAAAACAGCATAGTTTCTGTATCAAAAACTGTATAATTTTGGATTATATATGTTAAGAGATTATAGACAGCTCCAAAATGTTCTTCCATTTGCTTCAGAACATGAAAATACACTTTTAAATGAGTAATGATTTAAGTGATAGGAATCTGATTCACATTCATCACAAGGTAATCAGATATTAACACTTATCCTGACTGTCAATCATGGGTGGGTTAAGAACAGTCTTAGTTCCCTTCAAGCACACATAATTCTTTTATTCTGTCCCACTGTATACTTGTCCCTCATGCTTTGTCAAACTCAGAGGTAGCTGAGCAATTTGCTGGACTAGGGGTACTGTTTGTCATTGGAGAAACAGTTACATTAGGCCAATCTTCGCATTTAAGTTGGTATTTTTTTATATTATCATTTTGTGAGAAGTTGTAGCCCATAGTAGTTATGCAAAGGCACTGCAACAAAGTAGTTATCAAAATCCACCAGAGCAGCAACATGAACCGAGTTGTCAAATCATGCCTATTATCAAATGTGCAGCTTTGTCTTCCACACAAATTATGAAATGGTGCACAATGTCCTCATACTTTGAATATGATTATCAAATAACAGTGAAAAACTGGCTGCTCTAAATTACATTTATCAGAAATTCATCAAAATATTATCATGGCTGGCAAATGTTTGTAACTGTACTGTATTACAATCTGAGATTAAGTTTTATTGTGAGACACATTGCAGCACACATGTTGGTTGTTTTGATGTTAATATATGTAATAATATTTATTATTTATATGTTTTGGGGTGAGGTTAATATTATGCCTTAAAACAACTATGCTAGTAAGTGGAGTGATATGTGATTTGCAGTCCCATGGCTGACCCTCTTTGGTTTTAACAATAAACATATGAAAATATAAAAGGAACAGATTATTCAGATGGAGTTAGTAGTTGGCAAATAAAAATGCAGTGAATGTTTTTTAAACCAACATTCCCAGTAATCATGGGTCCTTAAATGTATGTATTTGGCATACATTTCATATAGTTTTTTTCAAATGTTTTTACATGCCAGTGGTCATGGGCTTGCCCTTAACATCTAATTATCAAGTTATTTTTCTGTCTCAGGAATTGTGTGTGGCTCATGTTAAAAGATACAAATTAGTAAAATAAGGATGGGTATTGCGAGATAAAAAATGTATATGATTTTTATCAAATCAACAATTGTAATAATCCCAGGCCTTTAAAACAATTCAAAAAACACTGTTTGTGGGATTCCAAAAATATGTTGTGTTATTATGAATGGGACTCTGCCATTCTGCAATGCCATCCACTTCAGTTTTGTCACCTGTCCCAGTATGCCATGGAGTTGAGTGAACAAAATAAATTATGAATGATCTACAGACTGTTTTCTCAAAAGTAGTTAATAACATTCTAGTCTCTGTTAAAGGATCCTATTAACTGTGAATCGTGCATTCTGACTATGTTTGAGCATACCATGCTGTCTCCAAATACTCCTAAACCCCACAGCCTAACTTACAAGTCAGCACTAGTATTACAAGAACTTTACCTGCATGCACTTCCAGCCCTAACATACAGGTGGAGCTGAAAGTCCTCAAAGCTGGCCAGCACCATGTGTATGTGTAACAGGAAAATCTTTGTCAGGTATGCATTGTTATGAGCCAAGTTGCAGTCAACACAAGTTTTGGAGCTATAATGCATTTGAAGATAGCTCCTACAGAACAAGCCCTTCCTAGCCTCTTTCATTCTGCAATACAGCTTCACCTATCAGTGAGAACTGGAAGTGCTCAAGCATTTAGGTTTTAGAAATGTCTGCAGTGCAATGCATTTGTATGCATTTCTGATGCACAAATAACTGCAATGCCTTTTCAAACATGCAGGAAATGTTGTCCCTCAAATGAGTTATCACACTGAGTGTGAAGGACTATGTCATTAATTAGAACTTTTCTACTGTTGCCAAATATCAATTGAAGAAAAAAAAAGTTTTATCCCTTAGCACTTTCAATTGGATTCAGGTTTTGAAATGGGAGTATAACTGTAAGAGTCCCTATTTACACACATAATGAAGAAATCCTAGAGCAGTTTATTTGGAATCTGGAATGAAGTAACTGCATATGGTAGTGTGCTACCCTCAAACATAAAATATTTTGGACTCTCCCTTGTGTCACGGGGGTGGTAAAACTATTACTTTGCTTACCCTTGCATTTGATTAGGCTATTGACTTGGCTTTAACATTTTGTTATCAATGAGAGACTTGCACTACTCAGAAGGTATAGGACAGGGCACAGTAGGAATGGGCAGTCACCACAGTTAGCAGAAAGAGTGGGGTGCTGTCCACATGGGGCATGTAAAAACAGCTGAGAGGGCTATCTAAAACAGAACCATCTTGTGCTGATGATCTTATATAAGCACTTCCAGATGCTGCCTGGCCCTCCCCTCAGTTTTGGGCACACTGCTCTAATGAATCTACATTTCAGCACAGAAACATCTTTCTATTGCCAATTTGCTGGCCTACATGATGCTCAGCTGCATTCTTTACCACATTCTCAACCATATCACCACAGCCTCAGCAGTTTCATGCAACTGTGGTTTGTCAAGAAGTGGTATGGCATGCATATTATTCTGAGAGTTGATCCCTCTGTGATAAGACATAGCCATCAACATCAGAGCTTCCCATAAGCTGCAACAGATGATGACAGTGGTGGAGGTGCCTGATCCTGGTAAGGTGGACCTGCAGAGAGGAGACACAATGGTAAAACTGCCAAGGTGTGGCATGTCATTGAAACGCACTCAACTCTAAGGCAGATACAAGGACACATACAAGGTATTGGAACTGTTACCCTGTCATATGACATCCCAACCTAGTGAGATGCATCTCCTGATCAGCTAAAATATAAAAGTGCACACACTGCCTCTTTTTTTGTTATTCATTTATCATGATGGCAAAAGCAAAAACCTCCACATTTATAGCACATCTCTTGAGTATTCTCTTAGCCAGTTTCCCATTTTGGTAGCCTTCAGGACAATGTCACTTCAGATCATCATAGCAGTGCAAGATTACTAAATAATCTTTGTTTTGGTAAACATGAGACCTAGGCCATGACAGGTATCTACCTTTATGATGAGTGCCTTATATGAACCTAGAAACTGCTGCCTGAAATCAGTGTGAAGAAGAAGACAGGGAAATACCTTCATCTATTTTCACCATGCTAGAATTTTACTTGTGCCTCACAGGGTGCCAAATGACGAATATTATACTAAAATGCCAGCAACTCATGTAAATGTGCATGATCATCAATTTCACTCCCGCCAATCATTCATTATTCAGTTACATAGCATGCGTGCATGTGTCCTTTTCATGCGGCTCCTCTTGGGAATTGGAGAACATAATAAGGCTGTTATGGACATACTGCTCATCACAGCACCAGTGTGTGAATATGGAATTCATTGATTCATAGTCATTCATAACAGGCCTTATTTTGCCTGTGTAGTGTGCAGGAAGTGTTCATTTTCTGAATTTAGCTTGACATCACCATTTTGCTAAGTGGTATTCCTTGAGACATGCAATACTCTGATTTCTGTTATGAGGCTTTTCATAACTGTAGGCATATGTGTTTTGCTGGTAAGGTGTATATTTTCTATTCAGACAACTTCTAATACATCTGGAGTATGAAGACATAATAGTTTCTTGGGTTTTGCCTGTTCGCTTATATCTTTATTTTGATTGGGCTGAGGAAGGAGGCTGTACACCTATCAAGAAGTCTTATCTAATATTATATCACAATGTACGTGTGTTACTTACTGTTAGTATGGTCTTTGGGAAGGGAGCTTACCTGTGCCATATTAGCAGATTACAGAATTACAGAATCATAGAATCATAGAATGTACAAGGCAACTACACCATGTGGCCATTTATACTTTGAAAGTAACCACCTTTAGACCTTACCAACTTTTTCAAGGAATAATATTCCAGTCACACTGTAGTAAATTTATGAAACTCATCCAATTATCTAATTCCTTCTAAAAGGAAGATAGTATGTCACATTGTTTAATCTTGGAAGGAACTTTATTCCAGAGAAAGATTGGTGGTTCTGTGATAAATCCGTCTCTCCACTGGTGATTTGTTTTTTTTTGTTTGTTTGTTTTTTGGCTGAAGCAGGTTTAGATATCTGGTTCTAGTATTTTTAGGACTGTTTGACTCGTGGAGAAATAAGAGATCTTGGACTGCCAGATCCATAAAAGCCCAGAAAGTAAGGCACATATCAGCCATCTCTAGGCCTCCAGCCTCTCTTGATACAGATCCCTAAGTCTCATGATAGTTTTTGTCAGTAACCTTTGTGGTTTCTCTAACTGCTTGATATATTTAGCAAGGGGGGCATTATATTCTATGATAGACCTGGTCAGCACAAAATATGGAGAGGTCAAGGCTTCTTTAGAACTAGAAGAAATACCCTTCATGATCATCTGTGCCCAATAGCAGGACTTCCTAACTACAGCTATCTATCCATGTTCCAAGTTCTCTCACATCTTCATTTTGGAGTGTGGTATTTTCTGTACTATAACCTGGGGTGGGTTTGTTTTCCCACTGTAACAATAATGTACTTTTTAGCATTTAGTTTTACCCCTTTTCAGTGCACCAGCTGTTAACATGTATAGTTCACTATGCAGATTCATCATATCAGAAGGGGATTGAAGTGTAACACCTAGTTTACAATCTTTGGAAAGCTTGGTTTACCACACTTTCTGATTTCTCGATTAGGAGATCAGGCTAGTAAACATGACTCTTTAGAGATCAGAGAAGCATATTCTGAATAGGGAAAGTTCCAGCAAAGAACTCTGTTTTAGCCCAATGGTTACTTTCATGCTTTCTGAGGACATGCCTACCACTTCCATATTGTGGATCCTGTCCCTCATCCAATTTGCTATTCTTCTAGCTACATAGGAATATATTTGGAGCGCATTTAGTTTGTTCATAATATTGATACTTTATATAGTATCAAATGCTTTAATAACATCAAGGTATGCTTAATGGACATCATGACCATGGTTCCCAGCTTGCAATACCCTGTCAAAAAATACCAGATTCATTAGACAGTATCTACCCTTAAGAAACCCAAACTGCTGAAGGTCAGATCTTATAAGATTTGTTATTTCATAATTTATTAATTCTATCATGACCTATTCTGTGGCCATGTAAATGAGCCTTGTCAGACTGGTGAGTCTGTAATTCCTTGGGCCATGGTGGGGTTGTCGTTAAGAAAAGGTATCTCAAATGGTGTGAGCCAAACTAAGGCGACAAAGCCAGTGGATAAGCTCAAGTCAAGTAGTTTTAGAAGCAGGCCCACCAGTGCAAGTTTAGTACTGTGCAGCAGATTATCTGGTTCCAGAGAGGATGTAGTTTTATGTTTTGAGAATACTTCTGACAAGTGCCTTTGGTGATGATAGGGGGTTTAGGTCCTCAAGGATATGTGGATTTGGTATAGATGTTTATGGGGTGATGTTAGCAAAGACGTTGTTTGCCAGTATATTTGCAATACCCACTGGATTAGAGTAGGTAGTGCAATTTTGAATTAGTTTAGCTCAATGCTGGATGTTATTTTGTAACTTCCTCATGTAGGTAAAGGATTTGTAATTATCCTTGACTTCTGAAGCTAGACTAATTTCACGAGAAGCCTTAATTTTTCTGAAGGTGTTTCAATACTTTGGATAACCATTTTATATTAACCTTGATTTGTGGGTCATTACTTTTGTTGTATTTTCTAATGAGTCTTTTCTCTTATTGTATTACTTATTTATGAATGTGGACCACCAGGCTGGTTTGCTATTTCCTTACCCTTTTGTCTAGTTAAGGTAGGGACTGACAGGTTTATACAGCTTTCTAGGTGAGCATAAAATTTATTTCTATAACTATTTCCCATGTCTAACTTGTTGAGGGTACCATTATATTTAAACTTAGAGACTTCAAAGAATTGTAGAAAGTTTGTACATTCATTGTTCAGTGTTCAACGTTACTAGTCTAAACTCAAAGCCTCAAAAGAGAGCTCTAACCATGAAAGATGTAGCTGTCAGCCAGTTGCTTATTCAGTTTATTATGTACTAGGGGACTGCACAAATAGTCCTTTTTAGGACTCACACATAGCAAAAGAACCGAAGATCTGTTCAAGAAGAAGGACAACGGAGATCGACACCACCGCGGAACACCGAAGGACACAACAGCAGCTCTTCCCAGAGCCCATTGTGTCCATACACAAAACAGCTCTTTTCAGAGCTCACGTGGATCTGCACCTTACACAAAACAGCTCTTCTCAGAGCTCACAGTACACCAAACAGCTCTTCTCAGAGCTCACAGAGATCTGCAAAAGCTCTGGTAAGAGCAACCAGAGACACATTGAAGAATAAAACAAAAAAGTTCTTATTAGAGCTACCACCAACACCCAAACGGGCATTCAAAACACAAATCGGCCCTTCTCAGAGCTCACAGAAATCTGTATCAGCTTCGGTAAGACCAGCCGGAGGCACAGACACAGCTTCGGTGAACCAAACAAAACAGTTCTTTTTAGAACTACCGCATCTGCCCGAAAGGGCATTCTAAACACAAAACAGCTCTTCTCAGAGCTCATAGAGATCTGTAACAGCTCTATATAGAGCTCCAGCTGCCCACAGGGCTAAAACAGCTCTTTTTAGAGCTAGCTCCACCACCGACTACACGTAGAAATCTGTTCACCGTTTAGGATCAAGAGTGAAAAGCTTTGTAAAATTGGTTATTCCTTCCCTCCAGGCAGGCATCACTCAGGATCGAAAACCCAAGAGGTCCACACCTATTTTTCTGGTTTTATTATGTACTGGTTAACATTTGTGTTGCATAATTTATTAATTATTACATGATAGGGAACAGAATCAAAAGCCCTTGATAAAGCCACTGGCATAAATATAAATCAGTAACATCCACTAATAGTCTCATGTGAATTGCTTCTCAAGCATTTTTGGTAACAGTTGAACAAATCAGGGATACAGGATCTACTCTTTGTAAACCCATGCTGTTAAATATCCAAATCTAAATTTCTTTGATTTTTCATAAACATATATAATACTCATTCAAAGTATTTTCCAATAAAAGTTATCATCACAGTGATTTGTATGTAGGTGTCTGCACTGTTTTTAGCACCACCTTTATGTATAGAAATAACAATAGCATTCCTTAATCCATGAGTGACATAACATTTTTCCACGGTTAATTGGAAAAGCCACTGAATACAGGGAACTAGAGATTTGTAAATGTTTAGAAGGAGCAAACCATTGAAATTATTCATCCCAGCAGCTGATACAGGGTTTACTGATTTCAAAAAGTTCTAAAAAGTAAATGCTAATTGATTATAATTAGTTATTATATTTTTTATATTTAACCACAATAATACTGCTATCTTCTGATTTCCTATAACTCCTCAGATGCTTAAAGAATACTTTTTTGTTAACCAATGCAAGCTGGGAGCCATTATTAACTCCTCAAGTGATGTAGACATCCTACAGAAAGGCCTCACTGACACCAGTGACTGGTGTCAAAACCATGGCCTTAAGCTTAATGCCAAAAAATGCGTCATCATCCCCTTTGGGAAAAACTCAGTTCCCACTAATTACCAATCGATGGGAGCCCACTGAACACTGAAGGTTTTATAAGAGATCTGGGGACACAGGTTGACAGCAACCTCTCCTTCGATTACCACATTGCCACTGTGGTCAGAAAGTCCTTCTATGTCACACATCTCATTACCAAGGGTTTTGCATCCAGGAAGAAAGAGGTCATCATTTCTCTCTGCTCTTCCCTCATTAGGCCAATCATCAAGTATAATGCCCCATTTGGCATGTACCTCACTAGACACATGCAACAGCTGGAAAGGCCACAAAAGTACCTCATGAAGAGGATCCTAGGCCGTAAACACATGTCCTACATGGACAGACTCAAAAAACTCCAGCTATTCTCTGTCTCATATCGTCTACTAAGAGGCGATCTCTGCTTGACGTAAAAAGCTATGTCTGACCCAGCTCTGTTAGAAATGCTACATCTAAAGAAATCCCAATCCCTCCGCACCACACAATCCAGAGACCTCAACCTCATTACCACAATCAACATAACATGCTGGAGGGACAGGTTCATAACCCAGAGACTGCCCATGCTCTGGAATAGACTTTGCATACATGTCAAGCAGAGCACCTCACTGGCCCTCTTCAAGAGAAATCTTGATGAGTGGATGGGAAATAGAAAGTTCACCCCAGGGATCACTCCAATTGCTCTACTTGATAGAGGCACTGGGAACTAACGTCAGGCAGCAGAATGCCAGGGCACTTCTATCGGGCTAGGCTTGTAAAGGCTCCAGGGCCATTAGCCTAGTACACACCTATGAACCTATGTGTGGTTAGCAAGAATCATTTTGAAAATGTTCTTTGTGTTCCTCACTAATTATAAGAACTTTGTTTTTAGTTCCTGAAACCCGTTCTTGTTATGCATACTGGCGGACTTACTAAACATATCATTTTGAAAATGTCCTTTGTGTTCCTCACTAACTATCAGAACTTCATTTTTAGTTCCTGAAACCTATTCTTGTTATGCATACTGGCAGACTTACTAAACGTCAGCCATGACTTCTTCCTGCTCACAAGCCTTTCAGCTGTTATGCCCAATATGCATTTTTCCTCTCGTAGTTTCTCTTAATTGATACACTTGGTGCATACTTATCCATGGTTAAATTAAGCTGTCTATATAGGAGGTCCCAACAGGTTAAGGTTGACTGAAGCTTCATATCTATGAGCCAGTCTTAATTGGTTAGCATCCTGCATATCATAGTATAGTCTGCCTGATAAAATTTAAATTCTGTGTGATGATCAAAATTAATAGCATAGCAAGGGTGGGGTGAAGGGGCATGTGCCCAAGGTACAACCTGTTAGAGGGTGCAATCTTAGTGCTGTTCTTGCATTCTTTCTGTACTGGCATTTGAGAAATGCCGGTATAGAAAGCAACTTTTTGTGCTGTTGCTGGTAGGGACATTTCAAGTTGGGGTGTTGTTTCTCTCCACATGTCTTTGGTAAAAAAATGATGAAGAATTTTGACCAGTCTCATATTAATCAATCTGTTTCCCTGGTGCTTAAGATAACTTTTGTCCTGACCAAACAACTGTGGATTTACACGTCTTCTTATATGTTAAGTCCTTAAATAGAGTTTCATATACACATCCTCCTTATGATATTAATAAACTATCTGGCTACACTTGAAGTCTTTGAATAATGTGATATTTGGGATTTTAAAAGAGAATGTTTCCAACTTATGATCAGATGTGACTGGGAAATGGTTAAGAACGTGTTGACCTCAAGTGGGCTCTTTGACTATTTACTGCAGGGAATTCTTGTTAATAAGGTTGAGGAATTTGTGAACATAGTCTACACTTGAAGTATAAGTTTCCACATTTATTGACTGGTAGGTAATGTCTCTCAGGATGAAGGAGTTTTTGTGTACAAGTTCATCTAATAAAGTTAAGAAATGGACATGGTTTGTGAAAATCATTGAGAGGACACTGTAATATGTTATAGCTGTTTTTACTTAGGTTATGATGACTCAGTAAGTTTGGTTTGTGGGTCTGTCTGTGGGAGTCTGTCTTGCGGTAATGCAGCGTTTGACAAGAATAGATACTCCACCAGAGTTCCTATTTGGTCCAAAGGCATATTAGGTGCAAAACCCTGGTATCGGAGGGTGCTTTCTATACTATTAAACCAGGTTTCAGTAATAATACGTAAATTAATGGGCTCTAAATGCAGGAGGGTTTCAAGGTCAGGCAATTTGATATTCAAAATTCTAACACTGAACAGCACCACTGATACTGTCAGGTACTTTGTTTGTTGTGTTTTTTTTTTTTTTTATCAGATTGGAAGATCCATTAGTTGGACGCTGCCTAAAAATGACACTATGAGGGCAGCAAAGGCTTTAGCCAGTATGTAAAAGCCTTGGAATAAGACATACAAGCTATCCCTGGGAAAATAAGTAGGGATGTGCAGCAGTTCATCCCATGCTGACATCCCACTTGAATGGCAGCAGTTTCTGAGCCATTTGTTAAAATAATCATCTTTTCCTTGTAATTCAACATAATTCTTGAAAAAGATAGGATTCTGTTCAATACTAGGGCTAATAGGGATGTGCAGCAGTTCATCCCATGCTGACATCCCACTTGAATGGCAGCAGTTTCTGAGCCATTTGTTAAAATAATCATCTTTTCCTTGTAATTCAACATAATTCTTGAAAAAGATAGGATTCTGTTCAATACTAGGGCTTTTGCTGCACTTGTGACATGCACAGAGTGCTCAGAAATGCTTTTCTGTATTTCCTTGAGGGTTTTGCAACTCTGGTCATTTATCTCCACATGGACCACCAGAATATTAGGATCATAATTCTTTTCATCTTAAAGTACACTGGTCACAGTTTGAAACATCTTTCTTTCACAATTAATTTCATTTCCTATTATACTTCTCATGGGGTCTATTTGCTTAAAACGTTCAGGTAGGTTATTTGTGTAGTTTATTTTTTTTATTAGATTTTTGAACTTTTAAATGCTCGATCATATGGTGTCGACCATATGACAGTCGAACTTTTGAAAGTTCGATTATCTAATATAGACCCTTCTCATGTTAAAGCTGTAAATGACTTTGCAAAAAAAAAGATCAAAATGTGCTGCTTGTTTTTTGTTTTATTGTTTTCTGAGATTTTTTTTCTTATAGAGACATCCACAAAAATATTATAATAAGTACTGAGCAAGGATTTACATACTACCCAAAATCAGAGCAGATAAGAGAAAAAAAGAAAAAAATTACCTCTTTAGAGGAGTTGCTTGTTATTTACATTGTTCATAGGTTCATAGGTAGGTTCATAGGTAGGTATGGTGGCACAACAACACAATCACTTGTTAATGTTCACTCTGAGGTGTTCCATCTGCAAGAGTTGGCAATCCTATCACTCACACACACACACACACACACACTCACACACACACACACACACACACACACACAGTCTGTGAGCACTGCACCCCCTACCACAAACACACAGAGAAAAAAAGAAAAAAATTACCTCTTTAGAGGAGTTGCTTGTTATTTATGGGTTCTTATGATGTAAAAATATTTCGTATGTATTTAACATGGAAACATATCTGTTTATGCAGTAATTTAGGTAGTGATGCATTATGAATTCAGTTTTTTTATAATGTCATTGCAGGGATTTTCAGCTTTGAGAAGAATGTTCAGGGAGCCATTCTTACCAACAAAAATAAAATGCAAGAACAACATACATTTTGCATCAAAACTCTGTAATTTAGTATTACATATGTTAAGGAAGCTATATAAAGCTCTGAAGGTTTGTTACTTGCATTTGTTTTAGAACATTACCAATGTACTTTAAGGGTCTTGAGGGCCCTTGAGACTTCAGAAATTTAGGCACTGAAAAAACAAGTCACTGTCATCCTGGTTTTGTCCAGCATTGTGAGGGTAAAGTCTATGTGTCTTACAGTGGAGTCACCAATCACAAGTATATTCTCATATCTGGGAGGTTTAACAGTATTTTTGAGGGTGATTTTTGTCTTTATCACTCTTGATTGTGGGTGTAGTAGTACGTGTTGTGATATTTCATTTCCAGTGAGACCTGGTCTTCTCTGACCTTGGATGCTTAAGAAAAAATGTTTTATAGCCTTGGCATAGGCATTTGTGTGAAATTCTGTGTGTTTGTGGTAGGGGGTGCAGTGCTCACAGACTGTGTGTGTGTGTGTGTGTGTGTGTGTGTGTGTGTGTGTGTGTGTGTGTGTGTGTGTGTGTGTGTGTGTGTGAGTGTTTGGTTAAATATTTACATCCCTTACAGGTAATTTGTGATGGAATAAGTAGTAGTTTGTTATCCATGAGTATCAGGAGCTATTACACAGCCTAAGTATACAAAGTGTTATGAAGCTGGTAACTCAGTAAAGGTAATTTGGCTGACCTTTCATTTAGTCCAAGAATGTAGAACTTTGCGGAGGTAAAACCTGTCTGAATGGTATTATAGCATAAACATTTGAGGAAATAAGACTTATCTGAACAGTATTATAATTTATTGATTTATTTATCAGTATTGCTGACTAGGTTAATAGCTAGTAGCCTCTTTTCAGGTGAGACTCAAGGCGGTATTTATACAGGTAGGGGAAATTTGGCCAGGGCTTTGAGGAGCTTCCCCTATTCTTTTAAATAGGGGCCATGGGATTTTGTATATCCGCCATACCTCTCAAATGTACAGACTTTCACAGAATGTATAGATTTTTGCCTCATATTTTTAGTCTATTTTTCTTAAAAATTTGTGGTTTCTGGCAAACTAGTGGCAAATAATTAAAGATGTAAGTTGGAAAATAATGACAGACATTTGAGTTTCAGGTGCCATACCCTTCAGAAAATTCATGCTAATGCAAAACCTGTTATTCTATCAACTTTCTAAGTTTGTAAGAGCAATATTTAAAAAATGTCCCTGTTTTTGGTCCTTTGTCCCACTTTTATTTTTGACTTTGACCAGATTTCTTGCTCTTAGAGGTATGACATCCACCACCAATTCAAGCAAATGCAGCCTCAGTTTAACATCTAATCTGAAGGACAGCACCACCCATAAACTGCACTACAGTATGACCAATTGAGGTCACAGCCTTCTGCACCAAAGGCAAATGTGCAACCTGTTGAGCCACTGCCGCCACTTTTGACAGGGTGAATAGTAGTTTATTATTTATTATGATCATTTATTATGCTTATCTATTTGTTTGTAGTATAGTCATTAACTAATGCAGGTGTTGTTCTAAGGTAGAAGCAAATTGCAGTAACTTAACTTGTTCCTAACTAATGAGGTTCTGCCTTTAGTCCAGCCTGCAAGTAGGTACAGCTCTGGCTTGGCTTGTTAGGAATAAGACTTAATTTGAAGCACCTACATCTAAGCGCAAGTTTGCATAGTGCTGTAAGCAGCACATCTCAGTGCAATATAGCTGAGCTAATAACTTAAACAAACCAATGCAAGAACAGCTTTTAAACCGATTTTGGCTCAAGACAATGATGCTAGCTTTCCAAGAATAGCAGATGTTTTTCCTTTCTCTTTTCCTTTATATCAGAAGAGTCAGCACCAGCTCTCAGACTGCCTACAAGCTTGGCTAAAACTTTCTCTATCAGTAACTAAGTTATAAATAGCAAAAATAGAGGGGAAATAGGTTAAACACAGGGAAACAATTCAGAAATTAATAAATTCATTCAAGTAACTGCACGATGCAACACTTAACAGCAAAGAAACTGAAATAAGTGATCAAAACTTGGTTAAATGCTACTAAATATGGTAGAGGAAGTTAAAAAAAAACAGTAGATGTGTATGATTTAAAGAAGAAAACAGTGAACTACAAACTCATTGTTACACCATTCAAGCATTTCTGCAGAGTATCATCCAGCACCCTCAAATTATCCTTCCACCCCCTCTACAGATATTATGCAAAGCAAGTCCATAAGTGCTAAGAATAAGGCATCAATGGGCCTTGACATCATCCCAGAAACATGATATTCCAATGCCACTAACAACACTGTTCAACCTCAAAATTGGGTTTGTAACAAGTGAACGGAGGATAGCAACAGTCATACCCCTGAACAAGGGAGAGACATCCATTGACCAGAGCAATTACCAACCCATAACTCTCACCTTCCTAAAATGTAAAGCCATGGAAAGACATATCATGGAACTAATCAGTAAAGGCATAGGAAACATCCATACACAAGACTTATCCCAGTTTGATTTTGTCAAAGGCAGGTAATGCCTATTCAACTCAGTGGACTTTTTCAAAAATGCCAGAAAAACAATAGATGAAGGGAAGACAGTACAAACTACCTACCTTGACCCGGACAAAGCTTTTGACACAAAACCCCACTTAGGCAATGTCAAAGAGGTTGCTAATTTAGGAATAAACTCCTGTGTTACCCACTGGATTTCAAATTGGCTCATAAGTAGGACACAGGAGGATAGGATAGGATATGGGAAGCCAGTTTTATAAAATGATGTGTCACCAGTGAGATCCCACAGGACTCTGTGCTGGCGTCACTCCTACTTGGCATCTATTTCTCTGAAGTCAAAGCAAACATTAGGCATCTGTGGTTGACCAAGTACATTACTGTGTCCTTTGGGAAACTAACTTTATCAAGAAGTTATCACATTGACAATACACCTCTAAGAGTACAATCAGTTGTAAGGGATTTGAGAACTTACATAGACAGTGACCTAGCATTTGACCAAAATGTCTACACAGTTGTAAGGAAGTCCTTCTATACAGAACAGTTTATAAGTGGAGGCATAGCATCTAGGTCCAGAAATGTCTTTGTCTCATTTTATTCAGCCCTTATTAGATCCATCATTGAGTACAATGCCTCCTTTGGTATGTACCCCTCCAGATATTTGCAACAACTAGAGCGACCATAGAGGTTTTTTGCAAAAAGAAAATTGGGTCTAAGCCCCATGTCCTAAATGAAATGCCTCAAAACCCTGACAGGCACTATACTCTGTCTCATACAAGCTGCTAAAAGACTAAGAGGTGACTTATGCCTGGCTTATAAGACCAGACCCAGTATACATAGACCTACTCCATATCTGTAAGTCTAATGGTACTAGGAACACACAGTCCAGTGACCTAAACTTCTTCTGCTACATAAACTAAGTGTTTTTGGAGGGACAGGTACATATCTCAGAGGATACGTCTACTATGGAACAGACTTCCCAACAATGTAAAACAAAGCTGATCATTGTCCCTATTCAAACATAATTTAGACCAATGTATGGGAAATAAAGCATTTTCCTCAAGAGTGACATCTTTCTGCCTAATGGACAGAAGCATTGCTTAAACACCCTAACTTATAGTATGGTCCTCTAATACACTGAAGTCATGACCCTAAGAATCAATCCTTTACAAATGAAAAATTTTTAAATAAAATGTTGGCAAGGATAATTAAACACCTATAAGATAACTTAGTTAGGCAACAAATGGGCAACATGTCCAGGCTTAAAATGTCCCAGCCGGGATGATAGACTAGTTTTCTTCTATGGCTCTATGAACTTATATGCACATACATTGCAACATTGATAAGACAGGTTTATATCCAGTGCATGTTATAGAATCTCATTACCTATTCCTAACAGAGTGGAACTATTAGCAATTCAATTTCATAGAGATACACAGTATTACAACTGGGTGATCCCTGCCCTAGGATGATGTTATCCCAGTGTCAGGTGGAAAACTGTTTTTGTAGTACCAATACGAGGATGGTAGAAGTGATGGTGTTATTGTTAATCAGTGGTGAATTATAATATGAGCAATTCCAGTGGGGACCATGGCTGGCCACCCAGTAGACTGCCCAGATCATTTAAGGGAAAATTATAGTTGTCTTGTTACATTCAGCACTGCTAGAATGGTTTACTCAACTTAAGTACTAAATGTATCTGGTAATGATGTTATAAGAATTTTTAATTAAAAAGGCATTTAAATACCAACTTGAGTATTCATTTCTATATGCACACTTGGTTGATAAACTCTGCATGATCGCATCACCAGCCAGTGCCATTTCAATATGTGATGTGATAGATGGTTAAATCAGCTTCTTCATATTTTCAAGCACTGGGATTGTTTATTTTTAAAACATTTGAAGAAGCTTTTATTTGTAAATTGTAAAGCTTACATAATAAAAGGATTCAGACATTTATTCTACCACACAACTCTAGTATTCATCCAACAGTGTAGAGTAAGGACAATCCAACAATACAGAGCAAGGATAATCCAACATCACAGAATAAGGACAATAAAAGAGTAAGGATAATCCAACAACATAGAGGAAGGATAATCCAACATTGCAGAGTAAGGACAATCCAACAGTACAGAGTAAGGATAAGCCAACATCACAGAGTAAAGGCAATCCAGCAGCAGATAGTAAGTACAATGCAACAGCACAGAGTAAGATAACCCAACAGTACAGAGTAAGGATAATGCAACAGCAGAGAGCAAGAACAATCCAACAGCACTGAGTAAGAGCATAGGTGAAGGATAATCCAACAGTGTAGAGTAAGGACAAACCAACAATACCGAGTAAGGAAAATTAATGATTTAAATGGATCTTCAGTTAATCATTATGTTGATTTGTTATGAAATGTCAGTCAAAGTAAGAAGAGGTGTGTTCAGTGGTTTCTTTGGTTGCCTATTGTCCATAAAAGGTATATCTTAACTTGCCATGAAAAACACAAAGTTTAGTTAATATTTTTGCTGGCAAGACAAATCAAATACAGTAAATCTTCATTTGTATGTTTGCCAATATATATTTATTGCTAAACTTGTTACTGGTACTTTCCTTCTTTAAATGGTTTCTGGACAGTGTTGTAGGAAAGTTATTATCTGTACTACATTTTGATGTAAATTTGGGAGGTTCAAGTTAGATAATTTGGGTTAGTCATAGGGTGTTAGGGCTAGTTTTAGAGCTTTAGGGTTAAGAAAAGCCTTCAAGGTTAGGAGTAGAGTTTTAGGGTAGGCTCAAATTGTAAGGGTGAGAGAGAGGGTTTTACAATGAGGGGTAGGAACAGAGTTTTAGGGTTAGGGAGGCATATTTGGATTAGAGTTAGAGAAAAAGATTCAAAGTTAGGGTGGGTGTTTTAGGGTTATGAAGTGGGATTGGGATTAGTATTATAGATGGAGTTTTAGGTGTAGAGGGAAGATTTTAGAGTTAGGGTCAGAGGTTTAGTGTTAGGGAGGGAAACAGTCAAATAAATATTGCTTTATCAAAGACAAAAGCAACAGAATACAATCATGTAGATAAGTTTATATTCAAAACAATCAATAAAACAGATATATCTTTATCAAACAATAACTATAAATTTAAAAAGTCATGAAGATGAATCCAAAAGAACATCTGCATTTATGTATGATCTGAAAAAGCAGGTTTTGGGGGGGGGGCATGTTGAATACAGCCCAGTGACTACTGTACACATAATTCCCAAATCACACTATTAGTGATTTATTTACTACAGCACTTACAGACAAAGCCATTTTCATTCTTGCTAGCAAAGATTCAAAGTGTGTGTAATGTTTTTTGGCAAGGGAAGAAAAGCTGGAATTGATTAGGACACATTTCTGGCAATGATGTTATAAGCATTTTTTATATTTAAAAATGCATCTAAATACCTCCATAGGTATTCATTTGCATATGTACACTTGATGGAAATCAGCATAGGGTGGGGAGGGGAAGTGAGCAAAAAAAAGGGGGAGATAGGAGTCTGTTATAATTTGAGAAGAAGGTCATTAGCTAGTAGAGGGAAATTAGTGTTTGTAGTTTAGTGTAGAAACATTGAAGGATGTGGTAGGTATAATATAGAACAACTAGAAATTTGTCAAAATATATATTTTTTATGTGTGATGGATCTGTATATCTTGTTTGGAATGAACACTTTTGAATGTGTAATACAATGTTAATATGTAGGTGGATTTTTCTTTTTGTAACAAGGACATCTCAATTTTAAGTTTGGTTAAATGTTGATGAGTGTGATTTTCCATATAAAGGCATTCATAAAAACAAGTTCTGTGATAGATGGTAAAACAATAAGTCGACGTCATAAAACATGCTGTACCCTTGTAACACAACATATTGTGCATATGTTTCCCCATGTTACAAATTCTAAATGTAGTGGTGCTTGTCCCCCACTGTACCTAAGGCTTCAGAATTTTCTTTGGGAAAATACATCTAAACAATCTTCACCAGAACCATAACTCTTGAAAGCACATTATGACCCATGAAACACTATACACTAAATGTTTCAATGTTTACACTCGCAGTTTATCTTTTTTTTCTAATGTTATTCACCTTTTCTGAAAACATTTTTTCTTTGTTTCCCTGTAATATGGCCTATTCATAAAAATATATTTGTTCATAAAATAGTTATTGTGTAGGCTTATATATAGCTCAAATGCATAGTTTAAAATGTACTTCAGCATGACATAACAAGCTATGAAAAGCAGTTACCACATGCCCAAGTCCAAAACCTAGTTCTTTACCATTTCATATTCAGCACAGGGTAATGGGTACTGGCAGAGTACTATATCTGATTTCAAAGGGTAGGCTTTCAACACAATTTTAGGCTTTCAACACAAAACCACTTTGGTGTTGTAGCTTGGCAGAGATCACCAATATGTGGCACTGAAGCACAAGAGTATCCCTTTGAAGTAAATAGGCTGGGTTTGTAAAGCAACAGCTCTACCTATAGGATGAACCTGGTATTGCAAGCAGTACCTGATGAGAGAGGTTACCTGCAGTTAAACGGTTCCATGTACAGGATCGATTTAAGTGAACTGATGCATAGCAAACCTACATGCTTTCGCCTATTGAAGTTAGCAATTAACCAGAGATGTCAGACTTTGAAGGAAATACTGCAATAGGGCTAGTACAGAGGGTAAAGCCTGGTCCTAAGAAAACAGACTTAAGATGGGTTAGTTTTGCTGGTTTGCTTTATGCTGCCTTACTGTAAGTCATCACATGGAAGCATGTCCATCAGTTCAAACTTTTAAAAGTTATTGTGTTGATGTAATGATTTTACAGTAAAGTTTCCTCATATTTAGTGTGTAAGGTGTTTTATAGCACAATATGTTAGTGTTAAAAGAAATGCCAGTATGACACATAAATCAATAAGCTATAAGTGGTAGTATATAAAAAGCTAAACAAAAGAGGGCTACAGACTTTCCCCAGTGTAGAAGGGAGTAATGCTTTGCCAACCACAGCATCGCATAATTAAAAAAACAAACATGAAATAGATTGTGCATAAATTAATAAACATGTCTTCTCTCAATGGTCCAATGCCAGAGATGTGTTTATTATCTCCTAATGTCAGATCTCTTAGGTCTGCTTTGTTATACCAATGTTTTTCTTATGACAGTTAATCTACACCATGTGAGCTTTTCATCACCACTTAGATCATTGTAGAGTAAATTATTAAATATAATGTTTTTAACAGGGGGTATGTGCCTTCTACACCTTCTATGAGAAATTTGTTCCCACACTCCCGGTCTTCAAACATACTATCTCTAGCACTGCAAAAACTTGGAAAAAAAGGAAATAAATGTGTTTCCTTTTCTCTATATTGGTGCAGCCTATGAAATGGTTCATATAACAGCTAGGGTCATGATGATGTGCATCCCATATCAGACTTGCAGGAATCACAGCTCCTCTGCATAAATTCAAACACAGGTCATGTATATCATGCATGTGAATTGTAATATTGACTGCACAGATTTATGGATAATACACTAATGCAGTGTTTGTTGGCTTTGTACGTGCACACACACACACACACACACACACACACACACACAGATATAGACATATACTGTCACATATTATGTATAATATATATATATATATATATATATATATATATATATATATATATATATACATGGAGAGAGAGAGAGTGAGAATTACAATATGTATACATAGAAAAATATATAACTACTTCTGGATGGGGTGGGTTCGCAGCATAGTGGCAGTTATGGACATCAATTAACTTTTTGGGATAAGAGTGCAACATACCTAAGGCCAGCATACAGTGCTGTAAAATATGTAGCAATATCCACACAAGATGCCCACCACAAGCACTACAGTGGACATATTGCCATCTACATAGAGGTGTTTCTAAGTGAAGCCTTATACATGTAAGTAATATCAAAATATTGAGATAATATCTTTCATTCATGTCATCAACTTCAGCAATGACATGACAGAAGCACTATAGTCTTCAATATATTTAACACAGACCTAAAAAGTGATAGAGCTCAACTGATGTGACACAAAATAAGTTGACATATCTTGGTATCATGCAGCTTCATTATTGCTCGGGTAGAGGTAATGCCATATATGCAAAAATCTCTGAACACTACAGACTTATATAATATCGGCTGTCATATTTTTCGCCTCAGCACCATATATCATTAATGGACCTCATTAGCATGCAATGTTTCAGACTTTTGTGGACTAATGTCATGCAGCTCCAATTTTTGCTAACCCTTGTTGAGTCATAAAGTATGTGCCTAACTCCAAAAGTCTTGCAGAGGAAGCCAGCTCTGCTGGTGCATCAGGATAAAGTCTTTACTATGACTCAGGCAGGCTGCTTTTAATTAGTGTCTCAAGCACCTGGAAGAGCTGATGGGGGATGGGAGGAAAGATAAGGCTAGGCCTGCTCATCCCTCTTCAGATGATGCATGGAGATGACATGCTGGTGTAAGGCAGGTCATTCATAAAGCTTCAGTGAAGCCCAGAGCCATGAGCTAAGGCTACAGTAGATGAATGTGCAGTCACAATTTTAGGAGGGGTGTGGATTCAACTAAAGAGATGCTCATGCTTAACAGCTCACAATGCTCTTCTGAATGTTGCCAGAATAGTGGTGGCTGGATCTCCCAGTACAGTGTCAAGACATCCTCTTTGAGTAACAATGTTGGCTCCAAATCTCACTATTCTGCATGCTGTAATCACCAGTCCATACCAGCTGATTAACCTGGCCTGGGATGTTTAACAACTTGTCTGATGTTGTAATACTCTGGTGTAATGGACAAGAGAACTCAGAAAAGCTACACCTCTTCAGAAGTCATCACATCCCACTGACCCACCATCACTTTACAAAAAAGAAGTCCTGCAGATAAATGTGCATGCAGGACATATTACCAGACTGAGAGATGAGCAGAGTTACAGAAATGTCTGGGCTTTTCAGGAATGTCTTCAATTGTAGAGATAGTTGGAGTACAGTGCAGTACAGTCATAGCTGGATACATTTACAGCTGATATCTGCTAATATGTGGTAGTCTGTGCAGTGTGAATTGTATAATGCAATGTCTAACATAGAGATTATGCTGGCTCACAAATATTAGCAATGCAATCATTGTCAACGCAACTTAACTCTAACAGTATAGCAACATTCTACTCCTAAGCAGAGCTAGTAGCTGTGCCAACAAGTGCCTCATACTATTATAAAAAGCACTGTCATGCTCGTAAATATGATTAGCATATTAGCCAATCACTTGAGTACTTCTTGCATACTAGCTGTAAAGGTTATAGGATGACATGGCAGGATGCATCCCAGTTGTAACATAAACAAGTAAATGGAAATATATCCAACATGCATTATATTTACAAAAAAGAAAGTTAGTAACCACATCTGTAGTGAATGCTATAGATATGTAAAATAATAGGTAGTTTTATTTGTCCCTGTTCATTGCAAATGTGTCGCATCATTGTCTGCAAGGCATGGGTTTGATGTAGTGGCATGTGCAATGTAATTCGTATAGTAGTACACTGCTGATGTATTTATGGCATTAGTGCTACATGTTTGCAGTGTCAAAATGATGTAATCTGGGAGGGTCCAGCAGAAATGTGTTAGTGATTTTAAAAACTATTGCTCAGAGTGAGACTGTAAGCATTTCTGTCTTGATATCCATCTCATCATGACTCTACCTGTGTCTTAAGTAAGTTATTTCAGAAGTATGTTTTCTTGTAGTAATAGCTAGGAAATTAGAAGAAAGTTAGACTAAGTGTTTTTCTGTTATGTCAGAACTGTACTACTGATTTATTTTAAGATTCTGTGTGATTTCTGAACTCTTGAGTAGCACTGTGGTGTAGTAGTATTATCCTGTGTTTTAATTATTTATTATTAAATATTTTAATAACCTTTTGCCTGTGGCTGGTTTATGTAGAGAAGTTAATCTTTGGAATACATTGCATATTTATAGAGTTTATTGTACAAAGCCACTCCTATAGCTTTATCCCTGGGCTATACTACCAATTGGATAATAATATTGCACAGTAGTAATTGGACACCCTTTTAAGGGCCTTTGGATAGTGGATAATTGTTAGCTGGTGGTGGCAGTGATTACTACCATATAGTCTGGGTAAAGAGGCACAGCTGGAGAATCTGTGTCAGCCTTTCCCAGGAGTGTCTGTGAAGTTGTATAAATACTTATCTCAAAGTGTGTGTGTTTGTGTCAGCTACTTGTGCAGGGAAACGAAGCACTGGTTGGACAGAGAGGGTACCGGAGGTTAGCTTGCCAGCTAGGTTGAGATCTGCACCCTATAGCTGTGCCAGTGGAGAGTCTTACTGGGGACCTGGAGAGCAAGGGTGCAACCAGCCCCAGACTGACTGTGATCCCTGTGTGCACTTAAGGGAATTTGTACTTTACTGTGTGTATTTGTTATCCTTCCCTCTCTTATGAGATGCCCTCTCTGGTGTTAGTGGTGACAATTGACGCTCCTTGATTGCTGGGCCAGGGCATGGGCATCACACTTGCACAGCTTGTGTGTAATATACTGTGCTCTAATATAGTGGCATCAAAGTGCGGTCTGAATACACACTAGGATACATTTATGTTAACAGACTATGTATAATACATGTATCTGACAAGGACTTGTGTCATGGGTAATATACAAACAATTCCTGAACTCATCTCTATTGCACCCCTGTATCATATATAAAGGCTCTATACTACTACAAATAGTTCATTGCACATTCTAAGACATAGACAGTCGTCCTTAGTTGGAATAGTGCTAGGTTCTGCAGTTAGGAAGGTAACCATTTAAAATGTCAGGACTCACTTCAGCAAGTCCCAAAATACAGAGACTGAATGGCTGAAAAATATATTTGCATACACCAAGTCTGAGATGGACATTTCTCAGAAAATTCCATTTTTTCCAAGATATGGCAATCTCATAGTCGGTGTAGTGCAATGTTATTAATAACATACACATACAAACATATACATATACATATACATATACATACAAACACATACATACACATACATACACACACACACACACACACACACACACACACACGCGCGCACGCGCACACACACACACACACACACACACACACACACACTCTCACACAAACACAAACACACACACACACACACACACACACACACACACACACACACACACACACACTACTGTCTAGAACATGTTATAATGGTATAAAATCCATTGCAGAACATATTATAATGGTATAAGATCCATTCCAGATGTGGTTGCTTCATTACGTGGTAAACATTCCAAGCATATTTTGTATTTACTATTTATGCCACTGATGTCATTTCATTTTGTGACACATGTTTAATGTTATTATAATCACATAAACTGTTTTGTAAGTATGCAACAATTATTCATGGTTAATTGTGCAATACATTAAAGTGTATTGGTCTTGTAAATCAAATGTATGCACCAGACCATTAAGGTAGCCTCCTTACCATATACAACACCAAATTAAAAAGTTTGTGATGCAAAAAGTATGTAATGTTTGCATTTTATTTCACTGATAAAGATGGCTCCTTGAATATTTTTCTCACAACGGAAAACCTCTGTCATGACATCATGAAAGACTGATCCCACAATGCCTCACTTCCTAAATTAATGTACAAACTACTGTATTTCCATGTTAAATGCATCAGAAGTTGGTTGGGAGGGTGGCCTAATGGTTAAGGTGTTTGCTTTACAAACACAAGGTGCAGGGCTTGAGTCTCACATGGGATAATTGGCTAGGCTTAAAATGGCTTGCAAGGGCAGTTAGCTTAGTATGAACCTATGATGATGATGATGATGATGATGATGAAGTAGTTTCATACTTCCTGGACTGACAAGATGCCAACTTACAGATGGAATATCTTACAATGAAAATTAACAGCCAGCTACACCTACAAAGGCAACATCAACCATGTGGGATACCTCACACATGTCAATGTAGTTAGTAAAAATTGGTCAGCACAAATGTGTCATTTATGATAATGTAACAACATATACAGCTGTAAGTGTGAAAAAAGCAAGGCAGAACAAGAGCAGCTCGTGATAATGAACAGTTTAGTGGCAATGGCTAGATGTGAAAAAAAAAACACGTTACATCTTAATGCCATCCTGAGGATCCCCCAGTCCCATTGAATGGTATATCAGCTTCCAACATAGGAATAAGCATCACTGAATATGCATGTATCATACTTTGAACATACTATTTGCCCCCATAAACCATTGTTATCTGAAAGCAGTAGTAAAGGGTGGCCGTGGTGGGCAGCGGTTAGAGTTTCCACCTCACAGCAAGAGGCTCTCTGGTTCGATTCTCAGCTGAAGTGCCTTCTGTGCGTAGTCTGCATGTCCTCCCTGTGGTCGTGTGGGTTTCCTCCGGGTGCTCCGGTTTCCTCCCACATCCCAAAGACATGCAGTAGGTGGACTGGATACTCTAAATTGGCCCTAGGTGTGAGTGTGTGCCTTCTTTGGAAGGTTGGGCACTGGGCTGGCAACTCAACACCATAAAACTCCACTGCCAATCATGAGCGGACAGATGATCTACTGTGACGACCCCTAACCGGGAAAAGCTGAAAGAAGAAGAAGATCTGAAAGCAGTACTAAACACATACAGGTGAAACAGTATCACAACAGACCAGATCTATCGTACACTATCACAAATAATAAATAATAAATATACCAACACAGGCAGAAAAATTTAGAAGATATGCAGATAAATATAAAGAAAAAATACAAAATAAGCCTATGAACAAAATAAGCAATTCATTGATAACACAAAAAAGTTTTATAAAGAATTGGGAAACAAAGCAATAGGAATAGAACACTACCAAAATAAAGGAGAAACAGACACATTTTGGAGAAATATCTATGAAGACCCTGTGGAATATAACAAAGATGTTGAATGTATAGAAGAAGTAAAACAAACAACAAGAAGTTCAAATGTACAGAATATGAAATAAGATGAAGTAACAGCCAGAAAAATCAAAACAAAATTAAGGAAAGCTCCTAAATGGAAAACTCCAGACCCAAATGCAATACATAACTTCAAGCTAAAAATATTAACATCTTTCCACAAAGATTTACACCTGAGTAAGAACTACATAAATGCAAAGCCTGAACACAAAGCAACCTGGTTAACAACAGGAAAAATTAAGCTCCTCCTTAAGAGTGAACCTGCCAGCTATCCTAAAAGCTATAGACCAATAACTTGCCTTCTGATGATGTATAAACTATATACTGGAACTGATACTGACTGACTTTATAGGCATTTAGAAGAAAACTCTTACATGGCAATAGAACAAATGGGTAACAAAAGAAATTCATATGGAACAAAGGATAATTTATGTTTAAATAAAGTCATAATGGAGAATTGTAAAAAGGAGAAGAAACTAAGTATGTCATGGATAGATTACAAAAAAGCATTTGACAGCATCCCACTTTCTTGGATAAATGAGTGCTTACAGATGTACAAGATATACCCTTCATTGATCAATTACATTGCAGTCACCATGAAACAGTGGCGAACCGCATTGCAACTAAGCCATGATAAAAGACAACTTATTATACCAGGGATAAAAATGCTCTTTTCTCTTGCCCTAAACTCATTAAGCTGTCTACTTAACAAAGTAGGTCATGATTGCAATTTGGCTCTCAGAAAACAATCACTTGTAAAGACTTCTCTTCTTTTTGTGGAGGATTTAAAACTGTATATTTCATCCGATGAGGAGCTGAAAGCACAACTGGAAGTGGTCAAAACTTTCTCAGATTATATAAGAATGACATTTGGTCTTGATAAATTTGAAAAAGCAACATTTAAAACAGGAAAGCTGCAGCACCAAGAAAATATCAGTCTGTGATAGACGTGATATAAAAGAACTTGAGCAGGAGGGAGTGTATATAGATTTGGGAATTGATGAAGAATTGATAATAAAACATGAACAAATGCAAACAAAACTCAGAAAGGAATATTTTAGAAGACTAAAATTAATACTGAAATTAGCCCTGACATCTATGAACAAAATCCAAGCTATAAACTTATTTGCTCTTCCTGTTCTGATTTACAGTTCTGAGGTGACTGACTGGTCCCAAAATGGTTTTGGCTCAGTTGGACAATTAAACAAGAAAAATGCCTTACACTTAGGAAATGATAAAACTCAGTGTATACCAAGATGATATTTTCCTTGTTCTAAAGGAGATATGAGCCTCCTCGAAAATGATTACATGCATAGATCTGCAATCATAGAACTGCATACATATCTGCTAACCTCACCTGATCCAAACACAGTGAAAGTTTTAAAACATGAATAGAACAAGTCTAAGATTACTTCTCTGCTTAGTTTAGTAGAAGCATATCATTATCAAGTGGGAATGGAAATCAAACCAGTACTAGACAAAATCAGACAGCAACTGAATGTGTAAAAAAAAACAAAAAAACAAAAGAAAGAATATAAAGCAAATGATCACGTGAGAAGGCAAGAAATGAGGAAAAGACATAAATATAGTTGAGCTACAGAAAACTCCTACAGCAACGCCATTTTGATCAGGATGTGATGCAGGATTGGTTAAGGACAGGTGAATTTAAACCAAAAGATGAAAGGTTAATATTGGTGGCCTAGGAGACTTGGCTACATACACATTGGTTTACAAAGTCCATTGAACATATGGGAGGAAAAGACAAATGCAGGTTCTGTAAAACAGAACTGGAAACAGTCGCACATTTTTTGGGGGTGTCAGAGGGCCTGTATACTGAAAAGCATAATAATGTGGCAAGACTATTGCACTGGGGATTCTGCAAGCATTGTAAACATGAGCCAAATGAGCCACAATGCATTATAGATAATGATGAAGTTTATATCACGTGGGATCACCCATTACCAACAGTTCAAAAAACAGATGTGAGAAAACCTGATGTAGTAGTCCATGAAAAGAAGACAAAAGTAGCACTGATCATTGGAATTGCTATACCCACTGATTACAGTAGATTACATACAGAGAGACACAGAGTCATAAAATACCAGGATTTGCAGGCAAAAATGAGGAAAATGTGCAAGAAGGATACCCAGACAGTTCCAACAGTAGTAGGAGCAATGGGTTTCATAAGAAAGAATTTACAGTCGTATTTAGGTGCGCTACCAGTACATGTGACTCCATATAAACTGCAAAAAGAATCAGTTCTGGGCACATTGCAGGTGCTGCAAATAGCACTTTTTGTTAACACCAAATACTGAAACAATACTAAATTCATAAACTTTAATCAGATTTTGACTTTGGAATGGGGTCCATTCCAGTCATGGTATTAGAAAACCCAAAAGACTTGGAGAAATTAAAGCATGATACCGCATTACCAAAGGATATGGCCAGATTCTGTCTGTATCTGTAGTTTACTGGGGCTGGTGTTCATAGCCATTCACCTGCATGTGGGGAAAACCTCCCTGGCAATATCAGTAGGCATGCATATTGGTTAATGCTACTCCCTAACCTTTATGTAAGTGACATATTGCTGTGCAGACACTTTCCAAAAAAAGTGAAATATGGGTTAAAAGGACACTATGAACATAGTAGAAGGATATGAGCATTGTAGTTTAAAAGAACATTACAAACAAGTGACATCATAATAGCTTACTTCGAGATGGGCAACATGTTTCTAACCCAGGACCTAGCTCCCTGTGTGTACCTACGCAGAGGCAGCTTCCATGGTTGGTGGTCAGAACCAGGTTAACAGCAGCACCAGTTGGAATGGGCATTTGAGAAACAATAATAGGAGGACTAATGCTAACCAACATAACTCCAGTAACAACACTGGCCAATCGACTTATAACTCTGCCAATTTCAACCGGGCTCCCGATTACCATGCCTCAAGTTCTAATACCAATTCCCTAAATTTTCACAGGAAGGGTCGACAACAAATGGATTTGATTTCCAATGGGAAATTTACCCAAGGGAAAAACCTGAAAGGGAACTGGGTAGTTCCACACTAACTGAAGCCTCAACCAGGGACACTTCAGTTCAGCCACCTGACATGATTGATGGTTCCCACAATTTTCGTTTAGTATACAACAGTGGCCTGGATTTCAAGATTTTTAATTATTCCTCCATGGAGGTCAATGTTAAAGTAGCTGACTTGTTATCCAAGGGATTAACCTTCATCCCTGACCGTAGGGCCAGTGTAGCAGGAACTATCATTGAGCTAAAATCTTTTGTATGCAGGATTCATTTGGCACTACGTTTCAAGGACCAACCCAGAGTAAACAACAAATGTAAAGTATTGAGCACCTTTAATCCACCCTTACCTCCCGGTCTATTATTTTTTGAACAAATTTGTGAATTGGACATATTTTATAGTCTCGAATACAGCAGGAGTAAACCCCCGGGCTCGGTAGGGAACTTCACTAAACATGACTGGGATTGCTTGGAACATCTAAGTTTCCAAAATGTCAGGGTTATCAAGCCCAATAAGGGTGGCAGTCTTATATTTATAGACAATGATGACTACTTTAATCGTATGTCAAATTTACTGGATTGTGATCACTATGCCCTAGCTTCTTTGAATGAAATAAACTGGGTGCATCAAAAAATCAAAGTCTACCTTAATGATCTTTTTATTGAATCCAGAATTTCCTTGGACCTTTATAATTATCTGTCATGTTTGGCTCCTAGAACACCCATGATGTTTGGAATTCCTAAGGTCCATAAGGATATTAATTATTCACCATTACGGACGATAGTCAATGGTAGGAATTCCATCACTTACGCATTGGCTAAATTTGTGGATGCATCTCTAAAGTAATGTTTGAGCACATTTGTAAAGACTCATGGTCATTTTTAAGTAGTATGGATTACGGGGACGAGATTTTATTTTTGATCATTGACGTCAAAGACCTGTACACTGTGATACCGGTTGATATGGGTATCGAATGGGTGACTAACTTGATTCGAACTAAGGGTGGTCCAGAAAGAGAAATTTAACTACTTGAGGGTTTGTTGGACTTAATCTTAAACAACAATTATTTCGTGTTCAATGGTAATTATTATTTGCAAAAATCTGAGTCGCGATGGGTTCCCCTTGTGAAGCAAGTTTTGCAAATTTAGTCATGGCCCACTGGGAACAACACCATGTATTTAATGATAGCAACCCGTACAGAAGTGCAATAGTTTACTACACTAGATATTTAGATGATATTTTTATCTTGTTTAATGTTACAGTCGATGAAATCCAGGGATTAATGTCACATTTAAATGACTCTACCCAATTTTTGCGATTTACGCATGATTTAGGTGATGAGTGTATTAGTTACCTGGATGTGGATCTTTAAAAGGATAAAAGCATGGGATCCTTTAAAGCTAGGATACACAGGAAACCAACCTATTTCAATTCATTTCTCCACTTCTCCAGCTGCCACGTTTACCAGCAGAAAAGATCAGTGGTGAAAGGACAGCTGGTGAGGGTGGCTAGGATGGTGTCAGATTAGTTGGAATTTAACTTGCAATGTCAAGTGTTGTGTAACATGTTTATGAATCGAGGGTATCCCCCACAATTGTTGGATGATTTGGTTTCCGAAGTCAGGCATAAAAGAATTAATGGTTACTTCCATCTGACTTTGGTACCAAAGTCCCATTTGACAGACCCACAAACTATTAATGTTGGATCCGTTCATTCTGAAAATAAAAACAGATTCCTTTAGGACAACTTTTATCCTACTTACAGCCTTGATGCCCATATTATAAGAAGAATTATTTTCAAGAATTGAAATTTACTAGTGTTGGACAGAGACTTGGCCCCCATCGTGGATCCAACTCCCTGGATCACGTATAGAATGGGGGCTAACCTCAAGAATCTGTTAGAGAGAGTAAAACCTAGTTTCACTAGGACTGTAGGCATGTTTAAATGTGAGAGTTGTCCATATTGTAAATACATGACAACGGGACAAACTTTCACCACCAGGGGCAAAAAGTATTCCATTAACCGAAGGTTTAACTGTTTGTCTAAGAGTGTGGTTTACTTGGCTACTTGTAGACTCTGCCCCTGTTTCTATATCGGGAAGACAGACCGAAGACTCAGGGACAGAGTCTACGAACATGTCTACAGTATTAAAAAAATCTAGGGCCAAAAATGCACTAGCAAAACATGTACAAGAACACCCACAACACAGTTTCTGTTTTCAAATTATAGACCAGGTGCAACATGACCCTAGGGGTGGCCCTTTCAACTTATTGTTGGAAATCCATGAGCTTATTTGGCAAATAAGGGTTAATACTTATAGCCCCACGGGCCTGAATGATTTGTGTTCCTTATCCTGTGTTCTCAAATACAAGAGCTTGCAGAGATATGTTCAACACCAGGTTAATATAATGTTAATTTAAGTCTAATTTTTAACGTTGTTGACCACCATTGTAATTTTATTTCTGTTTATATTATTCACCATTCAAGTTTCCTTAAGTGATTTTTAAGTGTGTTTTATAAGTATGGCAATTGAGGGCACATATGATGAAGTTTTTTTTTTAAACAGCTAAATTGAGATAAATATTGTCAAATAAACATAAACTAGAGATATGTACATTTTTCAAAACAAGTGAGATAAAATGAGAAAATTAAACAAAGATTTTAAACTATATACAATGACATTCTCTACAAGAATCAAATATTAATTAACAAGTCCATTAAATAAGAAGATTATAAAAGAATTTGCATTACTTGTTCAATAAATCATATACCTTTTTCCACATATTAGATGAATTAGAATTCCTAGAAGATCGTGCAGTATTGGTCAAAATTTCTAAGTTACAGACTTCAAGAAGTAAATTTTTTAATTCAGTTATCGAGGGTGAAGTATGAGACTTCCAAATATGATGAGTTTTTTATAACATAAGCACACGACTCCTCCACACAAAATGTACACACAAGAAAAACAGATACCGCCGACTCCACAATAAAGGGTATATCCTGTGCCAAACACTGTAGTAGCCAAAGATCACACACCCGAGTGGTGCACAATAAATACCAAATAAAAAACACTGGTCGATGAATAAATCAATGAACCAAGGTTTAATTCCAAAAAGGACAAACAGCAACCTGGGAATTAAACCGCAGTTTTTTTATAACATAATCAAAATTATTATAACTGTTTTAGATTTCCGGTAATATGAAACATATATATTTTTTAAATGTTACTTTCCTTTGAGCCACGTTGCTGTTCTTCGTCCACTTGTTTTGAATGTATACATTCAACCACATCCACTGTTTTTATAGTACTTATATTTTATGTTTTTACATTTTTACAGTGGTGCTGCGGTAGCGTTGTCGCCTCACAGTTAGACATTGCCCGTTTGATTCTCAGTTAGAGCGTCTTCTGTGTGGCGACATGCATGAATGGGCATTCCTTCATTGAAGGTTGTGCGTTAGGCCCGGCAAGCCAGCATGTAAAACTCTACTGCCAATCATTAGCGGACCAGAGTTCCGCTGTGGCGATCCCTAACCGGGAAAAGCCGAAAGGCACAAACATTATGTGTGTGGCAAAATTTTTATCTTGCTTTTTGTTCAGTAATAGATGCACCGAAATGGATGTACATTTACTTGACATGTGTACTTTAATGCCTAACTGATTAATTTTGTTATGAGGTCATGTCACTTATTTAAGTGTCAAGGATTTTTTATTTTTTGTCTGAAGAAGTTTTACTCAATGCAGTAAAACAAAAGTGCTATCTTTAATAAATTGGTCTTCTGGTGTATTAACTTCGAGCCTGCAACGTTTATTTGGTTTTACTTGGTTTTCATTTTTTTGTTATCATTGCATGTGGACATGTGCCCAATGCTCATCAATAGACTGCTACTACCCTATGTACACCACTTTTAAAATGTGATATTGATACATTTTCTTATCATACCATTACTATCTGTGAACTGAGTGGTACCTCAGCGAGCAATTTTCAAAGGCATTTTGTTGACAGCTTCCACCACTTTCAAGGAAATGTCAACCAGAAGGCTTCTGTATAATATCTGAGTGCCAAACTGGAATGACAATGAAAACCTCCAGATGCTGGAAGGCTATGTGGGACATCAGCAGAGGATTTGGTCATGCCAGAGGAACTTCATCTACAACTAGGTATGGAACCAAATTGCAAGGGAGCTGCGAGGATGTACAGGGATCTCCAGGACTGGCACGCAGGTCCAGAATTGATATGATCTTCTTCATAGAGACTGGGATGGCCTTCACAACAGGATCAAAGAGGCTTGACACCAGCCCCCGAATGTGTATACTAAGTGCCATAATCCACACCTTAACTTCCAGTAATTACTGTTGTCATTGAACATATATGGTGAGATGAAGTGGGGACCATGGATATTCCATTTATATGTGTACTACTATTAGTTAAGTAATTGTAATGAAAATACAGTGTACTACTGAAACACTGATGGCTGTCTAACTGTGCATCTCAAACTTATCTGCTGGGACAGAGATACAGGAGTGCAGGATATTTAAGGTACAGCATGTGTTATTAAGGATTGCATGTATTTGGCACATTTCATTAAGAGTGTTAATCATTAATAGAAGCTAGTCAACCCTGAAAGCAGCTGTCATGTCTTTTAGTTCAAATGGTTAAGTAATGTAGTATTTTAAATGGAAGTTGATTGAAAGTGTTTTCAAATCCCTGAAAATCACTGATATGCGAGCAGTTATAGACAAAGTTTTTTTATTTACTTCACATGATATGAGTATGACACATGGTTGTGTGCTTATGTATGAAATAATCTATACACAAGGATGAACACACATTTCATCCTTATTAGCAAATCTTCAAAAATATATCATGGAATTTACTTTCTTAACATAGATGCCAGAAACTGTTGAAGACTGGGGGGGGGGGGCACTTAGTGATCTACAAAGGGCAATTTTTTATAACTATTTGCTACCACAACATAAGTTCACCTGGAGGACATTAAGCTTAGCCAATTCCCTTTTGGTGCTTCAGTTAACATTTTCTGTTGGTCTTACCTATCCCATGGCTGATAATTGCATATTAGCCCTAGTGAGAATAACTGTGATCATACCATAGATCATTTGAGGGGACCCATGTAAGGGATGCAGCATTTTAGAACTGCCTCTATTTATTAGTGGCATGAGGGGCAATCCTGGAGTAGATTTTCTATTCCCATCCTTAGATCCAAGTTGAATTTGAATATGGACAGATGAGCTTTGTTTTATTTTTATGGATAGTCTGTTCTGGAGCAGTGGTAGTCTCTGTGGTATATATCCATCTCTCCACAACATTCAGTTTAGATACCTGGACTGAGCATTTCTGATGCCATTTGACTTGCTGATGTTCAGTAGGTCCATCTGTATTAGGTCGGAGGATGCCTTGTATGCCAGACATGTCACCTCTAAGCACTCTGTAGGATACCGAGTATAATAATAAATCTTTGAGATGGTCCATGTAAGACCTATTGTTTAGGACTTGTATCCTTTTAGTAAGGTATCTCTGAAGGTATTCCAATTGTTGCATGGGGCTGGACAGATACATGCTAAAGTGGGCATTATACAAAATGAGTGACCTAATGAGAGCTTTGTAAAGGGTGACAACAACATTTCTAGATCTAGTCACAATCAGTTTGTTTATAAGCTGTGCAATATAGAAAGGCTTTCTTATAACTCTGGGCACATGTTGGTCAATAGTTAAGTCACTGTACACACAAGTTCCCAAATGCCAAACAACTGGGTCAGTTCTCAGAGGGCATTGTCATGATTTTGACACCAGTTATTATTTGGGACAAACCTTCCTGCATGATGGTTAAGTCATTTGGGGATTCAATAACTGCTCCTAGTTTGCAGTCATCTCAAACTTAGTCGGCCAAAGCCCTTTGGTATTTCTTTTTACTTTTGAGATGTATATGCCAAACAGAAAAAGTCTCAGCACCAAACCCTGAGGTACTCCATTGGTGACTGGTCTCTTTCTAGAAGTAACTTCCCCTATGTTGATCTCCTTTTGCAAGTTGGCAATCCAGCTAGTAATTTAAGTGTTTGCTCCTACAGTACTCATCTTTTGTACTCCTCCTGAGCAGGGGATTGTGTCAAAAGGCTTGGCCAGGTCAGGGTAATGTAGTGTGAACTGTTTTACATTCATACATTGCTTTGGTAACAAGAGTAAAGCTTAAAGTTTGCCCATGATTTTGAGCCTTTCACACATTCCTCTGGGCTGTTTTCAAACACATTTTTAGGGCCATGCATACATGTATGCATTTTTTGATTCACCTTCCTGATTGTACTAAATTATATTCATTGTATAATATAGCACAAGTTGTTAGAATGTGTTTTAAATTCATAGTTTTGAACAGTCTTCTAGTAAGCAATGAAACAAAATGTCTGAACCAATAATGACAAAGCTACCCACTTTGGAAAATTTCAACCATAAAAGGGCACACAAACTTCTGTCATTACAAGCCACCACTATCAGTAAATATTCAAAATCTCTGCAGAAGTCAGTCATCTAAATAATTCCACATTAAAGGGTTCTGTAACTAATGAGGTTGCTGCTAGGAAACAATTTTATATTTCATTGTTTCATCTACAAATAAAGTGGCTGCTGCCCTTGAGGAATAAATTGCCTATGTTACATTAAAAATGATAAGTTAGTAATATTGCAATAGGGAATGGATGGCAAACTGATAACAGGTTCATAGTTACTGTGTAACACCTCCAAAGGAGGACATTCACTGGACTGCAGCATCCACTCTCTTTAAATTACAACACAGTACAGTATCAGTGATCCATCTGCATACTGTGGGAGTAGAACCCACAGCCTTCTGCATCAAAAGCAAGGCTACTACCTGTTGTGCTACTAACAATGCAAACATACTTGGAATAAGCAGCACTAAACTTATCTTCCCCTGAAGCACTCAGCTCCTTGTAACTTTTTTTATTTATTTAACATTTGTTTAGTGGGAAAGTCTGACTTGGAACAAAGACAACTTTCAGCAGACACCCAGGGAGAAATGATCCAGATGCATGTATTTGTAACATGGAAGGAAACCAACAGAAATACAGGGAGGGAGGACATACAGGCAGCACCCCAGCCAAGAATCAACCCAGAGGATCTTTTGCTATGAGACAACAACACTGCCACTACACCATACACTTAACACAACTAAATCTCTCAATTTCACAGCAGAAGAAATGTTGTAAAAGCCAGAATTTATTTGGGGGGGGATAAAGGCCCAAAAACCAGGGACACATTTTAAATATTGCTTGTATAACCTTAGAAAGTTGCTGAAATAGTGTTTTGTGTTACCTAAAAAGATAGCAGACTGAAACTTAAAAGACTATCATTATTTAGTGAAGTCCGTTCTCACTGATTTGCAACAAAACCACTTTAACTCCCTGACTCACGAGTGGTGGTGTGGTTAGAGACTGCAGGCCCTTGTACCTAAGGTTCATGGTTTGAACCTGGGTAATTCTAACCACCAGTTATAAGTAACTGGGGCATTTTAGACATACACACACCCCTTCCTTACTGCATAAATAGAAAACAAAGCTTTCCCCACTTAATGAATAAAACCAGCTTACCGTGGGTGTTGACTCTGGCAGCAGGTGCACTAGCAGCAATGATGTGAACAGTTTTTCCGTGCACTTTTGTGTTTAAATTACGTTAGCATGCGGTGCACGCATGAGTCCTCCATTGGGTCCTTCTTAAAGAAAAACTCCCTCCGTTGGGTCCTTCTTAAAGAAAAACTGCATGTTGTTACACCCTTGCAGCTGTATAAGTGTGGAGGGGTGCTCCCTCTCCCTCACCCTATGGTTCCAGTGCCTATGTTTCTTAACACAGATGTAGGTGTGCTACTCTAGCAGTAGCTCTAGAAAGATAAAATATGCAAGTTTAGTCTTAGATATTCAGTCTGCATTACTTCTTGACTGAGTTAGAAAAAATAAGAGTGATGTAGGTCTCTATGCATTCAGTATGAGTGAATGTTGTTTTATCACACTTGATTTACAGCCATTGTGGAGAAGTAGTCCCTAAACGGTGGTATAGCCGAAGGGTTAGCATTCTAGGTGATAGCGATATAAGCATTTCTACTTGACCTGTTTTTGTAGGCTTAAATCCCACAGTAATCCTTTAATTCTTGTATTGTCCAGTTTGGTGTCTGTTAAACATTTAGGCATGTTTCATTACTCATTACCTATGTAAGGTAATCTCTGTATTGCAGTATGTGATTCTTCTATGCCGTGTATGACTACGCATTTCTTTGTTATTTACAATACCTTGAGATTGTTCCATACTATTTAGGTTGTTACCACAGATATTCTTGTGATTCCATTGCAACTTCTATTGAAACACAAAATATTTATGCTCAGCTTTGAATGTTAATTAATAACTACTCATATACATTACTTTTTGTTTGTGTTAGAAAAATAAAATACACCCCTGGGATTCCACCTATGTCCCTGCTGGACAGTGGCATCAGGTGTTGACTTGTTAGAATATGGGCTAAATTCTTGGCTAGGCTTGTAAGGGCCTTAGGGCCAATAGCCTAGTAACTTCCTATGATCCTGTAGGGCCATGCATTCCATATGAGTGAGTTGTAATAACATTTGATTTACAGAAGGTGTGAATATGTGATCCCCTGACTATGGCATAGCTGAAGGATAAGTACTCGATATAACATAAATAACTATATTGCAGCTTTGTTTGTGGGTTCATATTGGGCATTAATTTCTTGCAGTGCCCATCTTTGTCTTTTCTAGACATTTAGGCATGTGATTTTACTTGCAGCTTATGTAAGGTAATCTCTGTGTCACCATGTCACGTATCTACATTGCATACCTGAACACCATTTCTGTTGCCTCTGACATGTAGTGTCTGCTTTGACACCAGGATTCCATTTCTTCTCTCCTGATAGGTGGTGGGTTTAGTTATTGGTTTATTACACAGCCACAAAACTCCCTTGCTGTAATACTTTGCATCATGGTTGGAGGTTCTAATTTGACATTCCCCGAGATTCATGAAGCTTGGCGCAAGGACGGCATTAGCCTTGTATCGACTGTGTGGCTTAGAGATGGCGCAGCAGCACCACATGCATATTAATGAAGGCATGCTGCCGCAACGTCCACGTGCATAGGAAATGTGCGTGAGTGCAGGGGGCGTGTCTAAGCGCTGCACGGAGGCGTGAACATGTCAGCTGCATACGGGCAACCTAAAATGCTGACTAGTACAGCCTGCCTCTAATAATAATCACTCCTGTCAGTGTCCATGGATACTGAAATATATGCAAAGCATACAAGACAGTTTTGCGAACACCAAAATAAAAAGTAAACACAAAGGCACGTAGCTGAATATTGAGTCCCCATCCCTCAAACAAATGACATTTAAAACCCCGTGCCCGTATTCCATTGTAGTGTTGATTGTTATACCAAGTGGAAGTGAAATGCAGCGTGTTAGCACACCGCCGCCATTTGCTAAGCCTAGCCCAATGGTTAGGGTTACGACCTGTCCCACATTGTGAGGGACAGTCCCCCTCTGGGCAGTTGTGTCCATACCAAAACCATTATAAATGTTAAATGTCCTGCGATTGTAGGACATAATTATGTCCCATATTTTATGTAATAGTTCCATACAATACTTATTTCCGTATGTAAAATACCTAAATGTTACAAGAAACAGAATAAGCAACTAAACTGCTATAACAATAAGCTTTCAGTTAGGCATAAAACTAATGTACTATCCTTTGTACTGACCGTGGTTATGTGTTGGCCTGTAAAATCTGATGTGTGTCCTGAAAATGTCCCATTTTGGTCATTTGAAAAGGTGGCAACCCTACCAATGGTCAGAGCATTCACTCAATATCTGCCCATTCACGGTCCAAGTCGTCCTTGTCAGGATGACCCAAAGATGAACGGGTATTACCCGGGTCTACCTACCATGTCATGAAAGATAAGTATTTGCGTGTACCTATGTGCGTGAAGTACAGCATGTGGAAAACCAAAAATGCTAGGGTAGTCCTCACAACCATATTGGTACCAGAGATATGTAGTGTACGCAATGTGTTTTGTTGACTGTGCCATGGGCCATCAACCAGAGAAGGGATGGATGGTGTGTGTGGAATATGGGGGTGGAGGGTGACAGGTAATGAAATAATTCACCAAGGGGAGACTGGGTCGGATGCACAATAGGTGAACTGGAGGTGTACGAGGGAGCAGTGGGTGAATCAAAAAGAAAACCAAAGAACAAACATTCACATCCACAATACAACCTGACAGGCCATACTGTAGAACACAATTCCACAAACATATGAACATTAAAATGTGTGATACACATGTACAGAAACGTTACTGGCACACACCCACATAATGGTCTAGCCTGAACTGAGTCATCCAACCCCAACACACCTGGATACATAATCGAATACCCATCATCCCCTCCACAGCACACCACCCCCCCATACTCGTGCTGCTAGCTTGGCACAGCCATATCTGCACATAGTGACCCCTACTCACCCTATGCAGTCTCAGGATTGCAGACTATTTATCCCTTGCATGTATAACCCTACCTCATTTTCATAAATCCAAAAAAATCGAGGTTATCGGTCCCAAAATTTTTGGATATCCCTCATGGGATAAGTATCTGTTCTAAAGATTAGACTTGGTGTCATGACACAATGTCCAGTCCCCTAGACATCTGGACACAAGTTGTATGAGCAGTAGTTGTCCACAACCCTGCTCAGCCTCCAGCCGGTCCTGCAGAACCTATGACCTGGGATTAAACACCTGACAGTGATGCACGTCTCCCCACATGCATTATCGGGTATATACCTTTCACATTCGCATAGCTACACATCACACATACATGCATATAAGTAGTTGTCAAGTATGTGTCCAATTCATAAATATGTATACTTGCAAATGTATACATATGCGTCTCAGTAACATATGAATAGTAACATGTACTATACATATGTACACCACCCAACTGTCACATTTGTTGCCAGTACTGTGGAATGGCTGTACTAAAGTCATACATCCTAATTACCATCCATAGAGAATGTATCATGGATGGTTTAGTGGTAAAACCAGTGACTATGGTGTTCCTGTTCCCGGGTCCAAGCCATGCAAGGGCTAATTTTATACGATGGCCACAATAGTGGCAGATGGATATAGGGTCATTAAGGCGCTTTAAATCAGACGTAAGTAGGGTTACCACTTGTCCCACTTCGCAAGGGACAGTCCCTTTTTGGGCAGTTGTGCCCTGACCAACAATATTAAAATGGCAAATGTCCTGAGATTGTAGGAAATAATTATGTCCCATATTTCTTGCAAGAGTTGCATAAAACAGTTACTTCTGTAGGTAAAATACCTAAATGTTACAAGAAACAGAATAAGCAACTAAACTGCTACAAGAATAAGCTTTCATTTAGGAAAAAAAGTAAAGTTCTATCCTTTGTACTGACCATCGGTATGTGTCGGCCTGTAAAATTTGATGTGTGTCCCGAAAATGTCCCACTTTGGCCATTTGAAAAGATGGCAACCCTAGATGTAAGCGGGTATGCAAGCGTGTATGCGTGACGGTACGTGGCGGTGATTCAACGGTATGGGAAATGTAAATAAGCATGTAGGTGCATATGCATGTGTATGTACAGACCTATATATATATATATATATATATATATATATATATATATATATATATATATATATATATATATGTGTGTGTGTGTGTGTGTGTGTGTGAAGAATGAACATGGTCACAGTTCATTCATAGTAGCACACCTCTGCATCCCCAACCACAGATAGGATGCTAAAAGTAGAACTAACTATGTCCCCGTGCTAAGTCTGAATTTCAAACAGGTACAGAA